>NC_052480.1:22575142-22839220 GCF_009730915.1 Dioscorea cayenensis subsp. rotundata | reverse complement strand
TAATTGATTCTTTTCTTAACTTGTTGATCATGTTTAATTCTTTTTTTAGATTGTTGATCCTCTCAAGTGGATACGTTTTTTCTCCATTAAATCTCTCTTGCATTATAAAAGAACGAGAAACCCTAACCCTAGATACTAACTTCTTTTTTCCCTCTACTTTTACATCTTTTGAGATCTTTGCTACTTGAGAAATCTGAACCTTGATAACGCTTAATCGAAAGCTTCTCGCTGAATGTACTATGCAACGAGCAAATTTTCTTGGTGGGTTAGTGTATCCTGGCACTGAAGTGAACCTGTTTTATCCTATATAAAAGGGGCCAATTCAGTGTTAGGACATTGACTTTGCTCGCCTAATCTCATACTAGATCGTTCTAACTTTTTTTTGTTGATTTTTATTAGAGTTTGTAATAGTTAATTGCTAGCTAATCAAAATTAATTTTTCCCAACAGTTATGTCTTCATTTATATGGATGTATTGTGTAAGCTACTATCCTAATTTAATTAATTTACTTTTACTCCTTTTCTCTCCAAATTTAGAAACTAATTATTTTTAAAAAAAATAAAAAAACTAAGTAAGTTTTCTCTTGAATATGGTGATAATAAAAACTACCTAAAATTTATATTTAATTGAACCAGAGAAGACCATCATTTTCCCAAATTTAATCAAAATGCGAAGTTCCATAAAAGTTACTTGAGTTGGCTGCTCTTTGGTGCCAAATACATTGAAGCAACAAACCAATCACATGAAAATTTCAAATTGATAATGAAAGTAGTGGATATATATAAATACCAGGGGCCCCAACTTTTCTTAAAGCCTCATTTATTTATTTATTTATTTATTTATATGTAATTTATTATTTTTAATTTTGTTACAACATGGGACACATTTACGGATAAAGAGAAAATGTCAACTATGGACTTTCATAGAACGCCCATAGAGAGAGACAAACACAGAGAGTTCATTCGCGTGTGTTATGATTTTTTTTAGAAAAGTTCTTGTAGGTGCTAGTAGATTGATTTATCTCAGTCTAAAATTTAAATCAAAATACTATGTCATCACATTTTTTTCATGACCGTGAATCTATAAACGTTCGTAAATGACGCTTGCTCTAACTTTTTAAACTTGAGTTGGTTTGTATTTGGTGTCAAATATATCCAAATAAATTGAAACAACAAACCACATCTACATGAAAATTTTCAACGTGGCTTGTTGACACTGGGTTCTTGTATAAAGTATTCGTTTGAAGATGAGACAAGTGTTTATTTAGTTTATTTCATGCTTGTGCATGTCTCGATTTTTTTTAAATAAAGGGTGCTTGTCACCTATATTAGAAATTTCTCATAACAATCAATGAATTTTGATTGACAAATAAGCCAAGGATCATCCAAAAACATCCATAGTATATAAAATATAATATAAAATGATATAATAAAAGGTGTTACCTCGCAAAGATGGTGAAATCAGGATACATGCCATGAAAGAACTACTAATCTTTTGTTCCTCTCACAGATAATAGAACTAGAATCCTAACTATCGGAGGTATCATGCCATAAAAACAAAAAGACAACGTCTAGTATTTATTAAATCTTTTTTCTCTAACTTTTTCACACGTACACTCACGCACCACCACAAATGAATCATAAATATATTACATTTTGAATGAAGTTAACTCTAATGAGCTAACTTGGATAAATTTGAAGAGCGGATTCAAGAGCCACAATATGATTAGTAAAAAATTTCATCCCATAACTGATCAAATATCTCACCTACGTATAACATAGTGGTAATTGTTTTTTAAATTATGATGGTACATAAAATAATCTAACAACCTTTGTCCAAAAAAACAGAAAGAGAAGAAAATTCCAAGTTTTCCAAGTTGATAATGAGGTGGTCATGACATTGATTTGTCCTATTTGCTTAACCACAGGTCCACAACACCCCACTCCATTCCATTCTTCTTTCTATGTCTTGCATGATCACACACTAGACAAATGTGATGATGTGACAAGCAACACAAAATAAAGGCAATAATAATGTGCCCAAGTTTCCAGTGGTCCTTATCTTCTTCTTCTTCTTTTAATATATATTTATATTTATATTAATAAAATGTATTTGGGAATTGTTGGGAATTGATTGTTGATAAATGATGTGTATTTGTCATATATTGAATATGACAATCCCCACAAAACAAAAACAATGCCTTCCCCATCCACCATTCTCATCTCTTTGCAACAACCATTCCATTTATTTATTTTTTTAAAAAAAAAAAAAGGTAAGTGGGACAAAATGGCAGAGTAAGGTTTGAGAATTAATAAAGACTAAAATTTTATATTTTTCAAATTGCTGATATTATTTACTAAGATTAATGATGCTTTTATAGATAGAAACTTAGAATAGAAGTTGATTGTAGAAAACTTTATCTCTATTTCACTTTATCAATTTATTTATAATTTCTTTTACTTTAATTCAAGCAGGACATTTTTATAAGGATTAAAATGGCAGAGTATGAGTCATTTTTTTCACACTAGCTCCTCAAGCCTCTACCAATTGCCAATTGTTGCATGGTGATTGGGTTTTTTAAAATTAAAAAAATTCAATATTTAGAGATATTAAAAAAAACAAATGTCCATTGGTTCATTTCAAATTATCAAGATCATGATAAAGTAAAGAAACACAAACTTTTTGTTTTCCTGTTTTCATTCTCAATAATTGTTAAATTATTATAAAAAATAACAAACAACTTGTGGAAGTGACAGAGAAAAAAATTTGAGAAACTAAAACAAGTTTGTAATTTTAGACTTTACCAAAAATATTGATGGTTTTATCTTTTGGAGAGAATCTAGTGGAAACAAATAAATAACTTGTTTATTTTAATTTTAAAAATTTACATAATTAAAAAGGCATTAACATGATAATGAGAGGAGGAATCTATGAGTAATATACTTTGTGGGGGACTCCATTTATAAATTGAGACAACTTAAAATTTCTAATCTTTATTTGTTATTTATTTTTTTAATAAATCATAAGTTATTTTATATTTACCAACAATATAAATTGTAAAAATTTAGGTAATTAATTAAATAATTTTAAATTCAAATATTTGTGTGTGTGTATATATATATAAACATGTATGAAGATGACTATCTTTGCATTTTCTATGGGCTCTCGTTAATTCACAAGCTAATCTTCTTTATTAATATATATACATAAACTATAATAAATTCATCTATTTAATTCATCACTAAGGCCCTTTAGATGGAGAAATGCCCATTCTTTTGTTGAAAAATTCCAACAATTCCCTTATCATTATATGAACATATAAAATAAATATGTCCATATTAAAATAATTAATGTTTAAGTATAATAATTTTATATTAAATAAATATTCATTTTTAAATAAAATTCATTTATTTAAAAAGTTGATTATAATAATTAAAGTTACAAGATTTGCTTAATATGGATATTTAATCATAATAGTTAAAGTGGAATGGCATCATAATATTTAATCATCGATTTAAATTTAGTTTGATTAAAAAAAATGGAATTTTAATAATTGAAATGAATAATGATGCTCACAAATCATATAATTTAAATATTTAATTATAATGCTATAGAAATATTATATAAATGAAGTAGTTTATGTAACATTAAACACAAATCACTATTTTATCAATAAATTAAATACTAATCTTTTGTATTAATGATATGAAGATAATTTTATCACATATTCTCACTGTGCTTTTCTCATCATTAATCCTTGGTTTTTTAAGTCAGATATTGTTCTTATTCTCTTTCTTTGATAATATATAGTTAAACACTAAGACACTCGTAGTTTAGTGATATCTCCTTCTCTGTATCTAATATGAGTTCCATGTTCGATTACTCAATGATGGAGGGATAAGGTCACGAGATAGCTCAACACCTGTCCGCACTCATTGAGTTAGGTAGCTCAATGATCGTGCGGCTTTCCCACCAATTCAATGTGTGTGTATATATATATATATATATATATATATATATATATATCAGAGCCCGATCGGACCGAGCGAGGTCGGACTCGGATTAACCTCGGCCTTAAAACCGGTCCAGTTCAATATATAAAACCGGATTTTGATAAAACCAAGGTTGAACCGACAACCCGGGCGATCGGACCGGTGACCCGGTGATCCGGTCGGGTCATCAACCTGGGTTTACGCCAAATTCTTATTTTATTTTATAATATATTAATGTTTGGGATTATAATGTAAAATTATAAAATTAAGGAAGGGAGAGACCCACAGAATATTTTTATTTTAATTTTTTTATGAATTTCTTAGTTGTGTATTTCCTTGTGAATATTTTTATCCTTCTCAATTAATTTTATATTAGTTTATTCTTATGTTATTTGGTGTATTTCACATTTTTAATGTGGTGTACTTCAATATTTATTTTTATAAAATACTGACTTAAATTTTTTTAAAAAATCATATTTTTTTATTTTTTTATTTTTTATTCTTCAATATTTAATTTTTTTAATTATATATAACTAAAAATTATATTATTTTTAATAAAAATTATTGACCCCGGTTTAACCCCTGACCCTTACCTTTCTTCGGGTCGATGCCCTGTCTGGGTCTGAAAACCTTGATATATATATATACTTAAACTTTCTTAAACTCTTTATTTAGTTCATTGCTAGATATATTTTTCTTTAATCGATGTTTGAGATTCCCAACCAAACTAATCATTAATTTATTGGTTGATTGATATTTTTATTTTTAATTAAAAAAAGAGTAACTTGATTAAGCCTTCATTATTAGGACACTAAACTCTCATTAATAAATCTCATCCTATGGATTCGTTGGCTCTCAAAACAAGGGGAACAAAACAAAGGCAATCTCCATCATTAAAAGGTTAAACATCTTTTTTTTATTAGATTAATTAATTCACCAATAATTATTTCTTCAAATTCATCTGTTATCACCAAAGTCTACCAAAGTATATAATATATATAAATATTCCCAATTTACCAATTTATTGCTTGGTGTTATTAAATCAATATTTTATTTTTGTCTTTAAATTTCATATTATATTATTTATAATTATTTTTACTTTTTTAACCTTTATTTTATTAAGGATCCAAAATTTAGGTAGCCCTCACTATCATTATTACAATATATCTCCCTATCAATGACATTTCACCAAACATTATTGCCCACTTTTTCCACTCTTGATCAATGACAATATTGCTTAATTTCAATTTCAATTTCAATTTTATTTTTTCTAAAAATTATTTTTATGATATATTTAATTATAAGATAATTTTGAAGCACAATAAATTTTCAAAACTAGTTAATTTACATAATAAACACCAGCAACTAAATAGTTGGTATGAGTCTTAGCAGAGTATTTATTTTTATATTATTATCAAAAAATGAGAAGGAACTTTTATCAATATATATATTTTTTTAATAATTAGTATTTCACATCTCTTTTTTTTCAAATTAAAAAAAAAGAAAAGAATATTTCCTTCTTTATGTTACTGTATTTTTAGTCAAATCCAAATTTATGTAGGTATCAATCTAAGTGAGAAGATTTTATTGGACCAACTTGCTCCTCTTGATTTAGCCTATCCATTTTTATGTATTCCATGTGGACCATGTGGATAAATTTTCTTTATATATATAAAAATATATATTATACATCAATGCATACAATTTTTTTTTATTTCATGACACTAAAGTTATTGTTTTTAATTCTATAATTTACTTTTAAAAAAACTACTTTCTACCTATAAATATAAGGTCATTGCTAACAGTTTTTTAGTTTATTGGCATTGGGTCCTATACATAGGGTGTTCATATCTTACTGAGAAAATAAAATCTTACTTTAGCTCACACCAGATGCAAGCACAAATATGTTGAGAGATTAACTCCAAATATGTTCAAGTCTATTATGTTATTTGTCAAATTTCAAAAAAAAATCATAATTCATAATACGAGTTTTTTAATTAAATATTTATTACATAATAAGTTGAAGTTACATGTTGATGTTATTAATATTATATATATTAACAAATAAATATGAAAGATATTGTTGTTAAATGGACAAAATTGGAATTATAAGGACAATTGACAAATTAAAGATAAATCAGAGAACCAAAAGTTAAATTTGGCTACATATTATCTAGAAAAAGTCTATATGTTTCCATTTGGACCAACAAAAGGTACCATTTTATCCAAACGGTCCATCTAGTGGGCCTCATCATCAAATCCAACGGTTCTCAGCTCACCCGATCTCGTAACCGGATGGTGAGTTTAATGAAAGTTACCCGACCGGTTCCCCATCGATTCACGATTCCCGTTTCCCTTTTTCCTTATTTCCTTGAATGGTGGTTAAAGTACCGGTTGGAATTTAGTACGGCACCAAAATGATTTATCCTGACAAAAGCTGACACTTGGAATCAAATTTATAATTGGAGTTAAAAACAAGGGGTAAATTGAAAATTACTTTTGTCTATTTTTAGTTTAATTTTTTTATGGCAGTGACTTTAGAAAATGTGAATTTACATAAAGACGAGGACTTAACCGTAAAAAGAAACAATCTGCTGCAACCAATGAGAGATTAGATAAATTCATGTCAAGTTTCATTAACTCTATTTTAACAAACTATTAAGCAGTTTATTGGTAGTCGGATACTTATTAGAATTTTTTTATAAATGGTGAGAGTTTGAATTATGTGAAAAGACATATTTTTGAGAGTGCAAGTAATGGTTGTGTACAGATAGTTTCAACGCTCATGTGCGTGCGAGCACGTTATTATTATTTTAATGGCTTAACTGCTCATTTAAAGAAAAAAAAAATCTATTTTATTTTTCAATAATGAATACATATATATATACACAGACAGATGACAGTTCTCTGTAAATTTTGAATCTATAGATGTTCTGAGATAAATTGAATTATCATTCAATGGCTTTTGTGTCCCTCATCTCCCTTCGCCCTCACACAGTTTCTTTTTAAATCTTAACCCTATCTGTTCTTATCAATCTCCCACTTTTCCTACAAACATATGCAAATAGAATTTATATATATATTATTATTTTAATATCTTTATATATAATTATTTTAAATTATATATTTATGAGATTTATAAATATAATTTATTTTTTTTAAAAAACCATCGCAATGGTTTTAACTTTTAGGGGCCATTATTATATTTATTAAAATGGCTCAGGGTCATCATATTACATGCTTAGTTAGCATAAATTATTAAATAGACTCTGAAATTGCAATAATTTATTTTAAAGGTTATCATTTACATAAAAACAAAATTTTAATTAAAAAATTAATCATTTATTATAATAACTCCTGTTCAACAACCAGAAGGTATACTCTATAAATATTTATATATATGTAAAATAGTTTAATGATTCAATTGTAATAATAAGTGATGCTTTGAACAGTGTGAAAGTACTATATATTTTTTCTAGTTAAAGAAACAAGTGTAAAATTAGCAAAAGAAAAGGACAGCACTGAAAAAGGTAACTCTAGTGGCCAATCAGAGCCGTTGCCGTGTTCTCGGAGCCAATTCTTAACTTTATTTTCGTACACGTGTCAGCTTTTGGCTGGTCAGTTCACAGCGTTCATTGTGTTCTTTACTTATAACCCCTTATTTATTTGATATTTACTTTTCATTTTTACACCTAAAAATTTGGAATTTATCTACAAACTCCGGATCAGGGCATTTGATCATGTAAAGGGAAATTAATCATGGCCGTTGGATTCAAGTATTTTTTTTCCTTATATGCCCCTTAAAAATGAGTATTTTTTTTAATTATTGCTCTATATTTTCTCCGATTAATAAATGGTAATTGTTTTAACTATTTTTTTATCGGCACCGAGAACAAACAGGTTTGAACCTCAATTCATGATGAGTGAGATCACAGATATATTGAGATATTAACTTCATGTTTCTAAACACAGATACTCCTAACACGAGTTTTTTTTTTTTTTGAAAAGATGGATAAACCATTTCAAATTAAAAGAACACGAGTTTTGTCTATATTTCGTTAAAAAAATAAAAATAAAAAAGAATAACTTTTTTTTATTTATACATATTTTTTTAAAAATAATTATGTATACAAAATTATGTATAATTCTCTAAAATTTGTTGTTATTTGTGAAAACCTGTCTTAGAATAATTAGAATACGAAGTCAAATTAAGTTGTGAAATAACTATAATATTCAAATATTTTGTATTTTTCCCCCTTTTTTTTTAATCTCTTTTCTTTTCCAATTCCTCAACTTAATTGCCATACTTCCCAGCAACTTTTCTATCATGATAAAGACATGCATAATAAATTCAATAATATTACCATATAATTTTCATAAATTCATCTGAATTTCTTAATGAATTGAAGGTATTTGCTGAAATATTCCTAAAATATTCTCTATCTCTCTTATATATTTTTAAACTAAGGAATTATTTAAATATGGATAAAAAAAGTAATTAAGAACAGACCAGGGAGTTTTCTGTAAATACGGTATATTTTATAGAAATGTACACAAACAACCTTAATAAAAAGTAAAACTCTGAGAATTTTGGGCAATTTTTATATAAATGATTTGAAACTAGTTAAATGCCTGGAAGTCGAGATGACAATTAGTTAGCTCAGAAGTAGTCACTTGTAGGCATAGGGTCAAAACTCTGCATACTGTCCAGATTAATGTAGCAATACTGTTCACACACGGTTTTGGGCTTAATAATTATTTACAGTACTATTTTAAATGAGTTTGGTGGATCTTTATAGAAGGTATTGTATTCCTCCCCTCTATGGTTGAAGATAGCCAGTGGAGAGAATTTATTAGTTCGAAATAGTTTCTGAAATTTTTTTTCAAATGTGTATATGACAAGATTTTCATTGTCCCTATATAACGCTTAGTTGAGTTAATAAATTTCTAAGCCGTTGATAAGTAATTGTAACGGTTACATAATTGTACATATCCGTTTCTTGACACCTGATTGCCACTTGTGGCTTTGTAAAATAAAAAAAAAAAGGTCAATCCCATGAAGGGTAAATCAGTAATTTCAATTCAAACAGACATTTCCCGCTGAGGTAAAAAAACGGACCTTCAAACCCAGTTCAATAACAATCCAGCCATGCTCATCAAGATCAGCTTCCGTCCAATCTCGAGGCAATCATACGTCCAACATTAACAAACAAAAACACCATCCTCAAAATCTCATCCGTCCATTTACTCCAAGGGCAAATCCGTCATTCCATCCACATCAACTCACAAAAAAATAAAAAACCCCCGCCGTACAAAACCCACTTTGAAACCCGAGTTCCCCGCCGATCCAACACCCCACAACGTCTTCAATGATACCGAGATCAGCACAAACACGAATCTCGAGGCAATCGTACGGTTCAAAAACAGGATAACTTGGTGGGTTATTCCCACTTCCGTTGGCTTCGGACGAGACTCGCGGTCTGGTTCTCCGCTCTTTCAATCCACTTCCCATCGCACTTCCCGATTTTCTCTCTCTAAATATATATACCAACCCTCCTCTCTCTCTCTCTCTCTCTCTCTCTCGCCGGAGATCGCCATTGATTCCGGCGAGAGCTCGTGGAGGTTTCGAATATTCAAAGCCTCACTGGCGAATGCTTCTCATATTATAAACAAAAGAAGAGAGAAAGAGAGAGATCGATAGAGGAATAGTTTATATATATATATATATAAGGGGAGGGCTTGCGTGCATTGATGGTGTTGATCATCTTGCTGTTGCCTCCTTGGCTTATGCGGCACTCCACTCTCGCTTGGATTGCTTGGTTTTGGTCTTCCCATGATTCGATCTCTGAGTAGCTAGCTTGGGTTTCTGGGTTTGTTTGGTGGAGTTGTTTTGTGTGAGAATCAGAGCGAGGAGTATCTTTTGGTGAGTGTTTGGAGCTTATTTTCATTTCGTTTTGTGGAAATCTGCCGTTGTTCTTTTGGATATTTTTGGGTTTGCTGCTTGATCCGCGCTTGATTTGAATTTTTTTTATTTAAATTGTTTTCATTGAAGTGATTATTTTGTTTTTTTATAAAAAAATTTTTTGGCCTTTTCTTCGGCTTCTGACCGATCGCGTACGAGTTCTTTGTAAAAGAAAATTCGCAAAAAAGTTTTTATAAATATACTAGTAAAATTTAGCAAGTTTTCTTTTATTCGTACTTATTCTTTCAAATTTTTGTTCTTTTGTGTGAGCTTAGAATTTCGCGATCTGTTTGAATTCAAGGTGTTTGGATTTCGTTGGAGAGCGCCAAAGAGAAAGAGGTGTGAGAACTTTGGAGCTTGAATTATTATCCTTAAAGTATTTGGTGTTTATTAAGCTTCAGGATGCCAACAGAGATGATGGATCGGAGGCATCTGTCTTTCTTTTCAGAGGAAATCTGCTTCCCCACCGAGGTATCAGCTTCGTCCCTGAGCTTATCTTAATTGGTTTCTCATATGATTTACAGACGCATTTTAGGAATTTGTGGGCAAAATTATGTTTTGTTGTATTATACATAGAAAGAAAAAAAATTAAGCTTTTCTCTTTGTTTTTTCTTATGATGTTCTACTTCTGGCACTGTAATTTTGTGGCTTCCATGTGGCTTATGCTTTGTTCTCAGAGACATATTGGACTTTGGAAGCCTGACTCAGTGCCTGATCACCAGGGTGAGTGTTGGTATTTTGTTTGTGCATTTGGATTAATGTTTGTGAATGACTGTTCTTCTTGTTGATTTTTCAGTTGTTCACTCGGTAACTATTAGATATGGTTTGGTAGCTCTGTGTGTGTGTTGGTTTTATTCTTTGCAGCATCACATCACTTAATTGATGGTTCATCATTTTCTTCTTCTTTTTCTTTTATTTCACTTTTTTTTTAACTGAATAGGCATGTTTCAAATGTGTATGAGTTCATTTTCATCATGTGATAAATTATGTGTTATCTGGAGATTGTGGTCTTTCAAGATCCACTTTGTCTATGTCTAACATCACATTGAGAATAAGCATTGTAAGTAATTCAACTCTGATGTCTATATTGCCTTAACATGGAGACTTTTGACCGACATGGTTGCTGGAGTAGGAGACCAAGCATGTTTCTGCATATAGGGCCGTAGTTCTGTTAAATGAAAATTATGACCAATCTGATTATATTGCCTTTATGTAGAGACTGTTAATTCACATGGTTAACTGGAGACAGAGAGAACACATGTTTTTCATTATAGTGGTGTATTTGTGCCAAGTGCAAGTTAAGGGCAGCCTAATTAATACATCGGGTGTTGCCCTTACACTGACCTTGTTCAAGGTTTCTCTTTTTGAAGAGAATCTTGAGTTCTATTTTTGTTTAACAAATGATGCTGTATTTGGAAGTCCAAGTTTTTGCTGCGATACACGTCGTATAATTTGTTTCACTTGTAAACTTAAGTGCATAGTTAGATCACTATTTGATTCCCTTGCCTTTTTCCCCTTAGGTCTGGTTGTGCTCTTTTGGTGCCCTAGTTTTTGTTTTTAGGCAAAAACACACACACACACACGCTTTGGGATACTTCATGAATAGTCAACAATCAGCACTGAATTATAATGTACAACAAATTTTCTTATATATTGTAAGAAGTTTGATTTGAAAATGGATTACAATTGTAGTTAGACCATTAATAGAATCATGACATTTATTACAATATGAAAACTCATTCAAATTCAGAGTTTACACCTCTTGTAAAATGTGATACTATCTTAATTATATAAAACAGTAGTCTGAATTCTAAATTGGCTGTTCTTTCTTTTCATGCTTATAACAATTCAAGAAGAAAGCTCATTTGTCACTCTATCTTTTAGAATGTTAAGGTTGCAGCTGGTTCCAGGTGTAATCTGTAGTCTTTCATAATTGAAATATTTGTACTTCTGATACTATCCTGTTTTAGTTTGGCCATTTGTGGGGAACATGTTGGAAAGTTTCCTCCAATCTCTGCATACCAAAACTTGCTTATGAAATCTTACTCGACAATATTGATTACTAATATATGATTAGTGTACTCTGTACACCATATGTAGACAAGATCCACCGAGTTGGTGATCACTATTGATCATTTTAATGTTAGACTGGTTCAGATGGTGCAATGTCAATGAACCACAACAAATCTCACTTATTTTCCACACCAATTTGCATGTTGAGATGTCCTTTTTTTATTCATTGTTCAGCTCCTCAGTCATCTATCTGTCAATTTTAGCTATGGAAGTATGCGAATGGGTGATCTTTTATTTCATGAGAATTTTTTCCTTCATTATTTTATTCCCTCACAATGAAAATTTCCATCGAACTTCTCCTCTTTAGCCGGCAAAACTTTCTTTTGGCTATTTATTATCTGCAGGTACAGAGCGAATGGCATTCATGCCAGGGAGTAAGTCAGTTTCTTCATCTTCGATGGAAAAGCTTCATTTCTTAGGGTCCAGGCCTCTGGAATGCTTAGAACTTTCACAGCCGTATGTCTTCAAAGACCAGAAAACTAAATCCAGTCTTAATCCGAGTTTGGTGAGAATGGAGAATACTGCCACCAAATCCAGGACTTGGAGAACTGCAGAAGATTGCAGCTCAGCGTCTGATTTGCAAATGCAACACTCAACCCGATGCTTGGAAGGAGGCAAACTTGGTTTAAATGGGGTCCATTATGAGAATGAAAATGCTCTCTTCTCAAGTTCTTTATCCGAAGTATTTAAAAGAACATGTGCGTACCTTTCATTTTTTTGCTTATGCAACTGTAAACATTTTCCATTGTTGATGCATTATGTTGTTCATGTGAAATAAACTAAACTTACTAAGTTTGTTATCGGTTTTACCTTCTAGCTGATTAATTTACTGACAATTACTTTCATTCCTCTGCATATTGAGGCAGTGAGGTTGTCATCCAATGATTCTTTTGAACAATATGCCAATAATTTTAACTCCAAAGTCAAGGATGAAGACCCATTTGAATCCTTACAAGATGTTGAAGCCCAAACAATTGAGAACCTACTTCCTGATGATGATGATTTATTCTCTGGAGTCATTGACGATCTTGATTGTGTTGCTCGACCTCATGTTGGTGGTGATTTTGAAGATGATCTTTTCTGCAGTGTAGGAGGAATGGAACTTGAGGTGGATGATGGTTTCAATTGCAACAATGTCCCTGATTCACTTGATGGTGGTGCTGTCTCTGGTCAGCAGGGTGGGTTGAGTAGTGCCTTCACTGGTGAACATCCATCCAGAACACTTTTTGTGAGAAACATCAATAGTAGTGTTGAGGATGCTGAGTTAAGGGATTTATTTGAGGTATTTTATTATATTCTGTTGGCAAATTGTTGCATTTTATATTCGTCAAATTTAAGGGAGCTTTCTCATTGATGTTTCATAATTTGATTGTTCTGTTATATTTTTACAGGAATATGGGGACATCCGTGCACTCTATACAGCATGCAAACATCGAGGTTTTGTTATGATATCATACTTTGATATAAGAGCTGCAAGGAATGCAATGAAAGCTCTTCAAAATAAGACATTGAGGCGTCGGAAGCTTGATATACATTTCTCTATTCCAAAGGTAGTATCTGCATTTTCTTCCATTCTGGTTTTGTTTCTCTAAATTTTTGACATGTCACTGCTGAAGGGCATGCTACTAGCTGATAAGCAAACATATACCATTAGGCCACCTTCCTTTTATAACATAAAATAGCATTATACAACCTTCAGAACTACAAAAGGATTTTGTTCCTTATTTTGCTCTCCTTTTTCCATAGGGATGTGTTCTTCCATACAGCCCTTGACAACTACTACACACCCTTGGATGCATCCTTTCTTTTTGTCCTTTAAGAATAATAATCCATTTCATTCTTGGTCTTGTCCTTAAACTTCAATAATGGTGTTGATCACATGTGCTGTATGGGATCTTATTTTGCTAGTTTTAACTTCTCATTCCATGTGTATATATTTGCTGTGATATGCCAGGATAATCCTTCAGAAAAAGATATTAACCAAGGAACTCTTGTTGTTTTCAACTTGGATTCTTCTGTTTCAAACGAAGACCTTTGCCAAATTTTTGGTGCTTATGGAGAAATCAAAGAGGTGAGCCTGATTGGGTTGTCAATGTTATACTATTTTTAGCACTTATAGCAATGCATAGACTTGCTGATTCTATCTAATGTTTTACAGATACGTGAAACTCCTCACAAACGGCATCACAAATTCATAGAATTCTACGATGTTAGATCTGCTGAAGCTGCTCTTCGTGCATTGAACAGGAGTGATATTGCAGGCAAGAAAATTAAGCTTGAACCTAGCAGGCCTGGAGGTGCAAGACGGTAATGTTCTCCAAGCAAACTCACTTGTTCATTGACCTCAAACTGAATTCAGTTCAGATAATTTGTTATTTAATCTGTCGGATATCTAATTTGATAATATGCCATTCATTTGTTGTTATGTAGGAAATTTATTTTCATTAATATTGCGCACAAATTCTCAAACTGCTCAGAATCACATTAGTAACCGAAGTCATAGCAGTATTGTTTTTGTCCTCATTACTTGCTAGTTTTAGGTTGCACCTATTGACCTTATCAAAATTGGATTGAGATGGGATTTGATTCCATGAAGTGGTTTTCCTCTTTTAGCATTTTTTATTATATTTCAAATTTTGGAGACATGAACTTGTAGGTTTTAATTGTAATTCTAGTTTGTTTTAAAAACATCAATAACTTCATGCTGACTTGAGATTCTGTTTCATCTCAATGCAGCATTCTCTAAACTTAGAGAGGAGCCATCTGCACTTCTGATAATGCTCTATTCCTCCATAATCACATAACAATAAATACATGTAGAAAGCATAATTCCACAGCACATTTCTGGTTCCAGAGGTGTTTTCTCGTACCATTTTGCAGGCATCCATTTTGCGGAATCTCTTTAATTTCTATTAATGTGAAACATTTAACAAAATTATTCTTGATGTATTCTGATTTAAATTGGGATGTCTACACAACATTGACTGATAACATTGCTTTATATTTTGCTTGCAACCTTGACTCATTTTCAGTTATTCTTGGAACCTTAATGTGCCCCTATCTTTAACTTTTGCCTTATTGTTATGTCAAATGTTATGCTTATGTAGATGATTGAATGTTCTCTTGATTAATAATAAACATTGGGTTCTTTATATTGTTTTTCAGTGATACTTGTTTATTAATTGAGGTTTATTTATTCAGCAGCTTGATGCAACAGTTATGCCCAGAGTTGGAGCAGGATGAAACTAATGGATGCCAACATGGGAGCCCTCCCAATATTTCGTCATCAGATTACCACGGTATGATTTTATATATTGTTATATCGGATGCCTATTTGATGGAAACTTGCTTATGCTGCAACTTCTGGCTCATTTTTTGTTTTGTTTTGTTTTGTTTTAATTTTGGGTTATGCATTGCTTTGACTTTGGCATATATATTAATCTGTTGATCCGTATCTCTTTCAGAGACTATTACGATGGGCATGATCACCGCCAATGGTCTTGATAATGGTGTTGCCCAGGGCCTTAACTCTTCATTTCAAACGCCAGTTTCTACATTTATGAACACCAGAATTCACGGGATCTCTCCTAAAGTGGTTCATAGACTATCCTCTCCAGTCAATGTTACATCAATTGGCAATCATGCATCTTGCCTTGTTGATCACAATCATTCTGTCGGGCAGATAAATTTTAGCTTTCAAAGCATGCCGGCTTTCAGCCCTCACTCACTTCCAGACTATCATGAGGGGCTAATAAATGGCATCCCATGCAACTCACCAAGCACGATGTCGGCAATGCCTATTAACATCAACCCCATGAGTGTTGAAGGAATTGACAAGAGGAGCATGCATAGAGTAGCTTCTGGTGGTCTCAACAGTCATTCCTTTGAGCATAACGGAACTGGTAAGGACAATGCTAAAGTCTAGACCTGGCCCATACCCTCGTACAAGGTTTATCTATGTGTAATTTCATGGGTAAAACTTGCAGGTACTCTTTTCTTTTTTTTGGGCAGGTAAATTGGGCGGGATCCGTGGGTTTAAAAAAAAAAAAAAACATTCTAACATATATGGTATATATATATTTTATATTTAAGGTAAAATTTTAAAGTTTTAATAAATTAATGGTTGGTTAGATTTTGAAGCTGCCTAAAATGATGTTTGATACCTGGCCAAAATTTTCTTTCTAATAATTCTTATACTTAATGTAAACATTGGCAAATATCCTTTTCTATTGCTTGCCGGTATTATATGCATCTTCTGTTTCACAGGTCTTGGAAGTTTGGGAAATGGTAGCTGTCGGTTGCATGGACGTCAATTATTTACAAATAATTCCATCTCTTATCAACACCATGCACCGGGGCCTATGATATGGTCCAATTCACCTTCATTCATGGATAGCATTCCTCCTCAACATCAGCAACATATGCATGGGATTCCAACAGCACCATCACCAATGATTAGCCCAGCTATGCCTTTGCAGCACCATCATGTGGGTTCTGCACCTACCATAAAACCTTCCATTTGGGATATGGCACATGTGTTTTCTGGAGATTCTGCAGATTCTACTACTCTTCATCCAGGTTCTCTGGGTAGCATGGCTTTTTCTGGCAGCTCTCTATTGCATCGTTTGGAGTTTGCTTCACAAAACATCTTTCCTCATTCTAATGGAAACCATGTAGACTCTTCTGTTCCCTCAACATGCATCGGAATTCCTTCACGTCAGCAAAGTTTCCATATGTTTCATGGAAGGAATTCTATGATGCCGATGCCTGCTTCATTTGATTCTCCAAATGAGCATGTAAGAAGTCGGAGAAGTAGTGATGCTAGTGGAAATTTGTCTGAAAATAAAAAACAATACGAGCTTGATATTGACCGCATTCTCCACGGTGAAGACTCCCGGACGACGTTAATGATTAAAAACATCCCCAATAAGTATGTGAACTGACATCTTGCAAATTACTTTTTGATCAAAATTTCTACTTTCTGTTCTGTTGGTTATTTTTAATTTATTGAAATCATCTTAACCTCGCTTACAGGTACACCTCTAAGATGCTTTTGGCTGCCATTGATGAGCATCATCGTGGAACTTATGATTTCATTTATTTGCCTATTGATTTTAAGGTAAGTAATATTGATTCAAGGACAATTTGTTGATTGTTACCTAGTAGGACTTATTAATCTGATTGAAAATTTCTTTTTCCTTTGCAGAATAAATGTAATGTGGGCTATGCTTTTATCAACATGATTAATCCGCAACATATAATCCCATTTTTCCAGGTTATTCCCACTGCAAGCTCATTATCATAATTTGGATTATATTTCCCACTGTGCCAGGCCTAAGCTAGTGTCCTAATTAAAAATGAAAAAAATATATATTGTGTGCAGGCTTTCAATGGTAAGAAATGGGAGAAATTCAACAGTGAAAAGGTTGCATCACTTGCGTACGCTCGTATTCAAGGGAAAGCAGCTCTGATTACTCACTTTCAAAACTCTAGTTTGATGAATGAGGATAAACGGTGCCGTCCTATATTATTCCATTCGAATGGTCCAAATGCAGGTGATCAGGTATGACCAATCATATTGTATTGCCATATCATCTTTAAATTATTTCACATTTATGGTCATTAGTCCCTTGGATCTCAAAATGACTTAAAGTGTGAATTTAGCTTTGCGCATACTGCCAGCCAGGCTTCTGAAATTAGCTCACAAAGATATTCCCCACACTGTTCTTTTTGTTAAACTAGGAGCTCAATGATTAGAAGCCTATTGAATAGTGGCGGTGATTTATATATTTTACACTTTTAGAGGGTTTATGCAATCCATTCATTATTTTGCAGAAGGGTTGCTGATGTAGCCCAACCATTGAAAGTCTAGTATTTTGGCATCAGACATTCATGGAGATATAACCCGCAATACATTTTGTATTGAATTAAAAAGATCAATTTGTTTGTTGATTTCAGTAATGCCTGATCTTTGATAAGTCTTTGTAGAAGAAAATCTAAAAACTTTAGTGACCAAGGTGCAATTACCACAATTCACATGTAAACATAAGGAATTCTCTCCAGAGCATTTCAATCACTATAAAGCTCGATTAAGTAAATTGTTCAGTTCTGAACTTCTTAAATCTCAATTATTATTGCAAAACACTGAATGACTTCCCCAAATTTGTAACATTTTGTTGCATGGTTGTAGCTACCAACATTACATTTTGCTACTCTTTGCATTCCTTATTTGAAAACCACACAGAATATTATCAACCTAGGAAGTCTCAAGGCTTTATTAACTCTTTCTCAAATTGTTAAAATTTGAACGGTTACTCACGAACTCCTACGATATTTTCATGTTTTTCGTCATTGCAGGAACCATTTCCCATAGGTAACAACGTCCGAACGAGACCTGGCAGGTCTAGAACCATCAGCAATGTAGAGCACAATCAAGGTAGCCCAACCAATTCTGCTCATGGAGATGAAACTCCCAATTTTACTGATTCTTCCTCCTGATCCACAACAAATTCAGAGTGATACAAAGAACCTGTTCATTCTGGGTGCTATCAAGAAAGAATTCAGTTTGTACCATGATCTCATTCCCAGTTTTTCCTTTACCTTCAATCCTCATTATCTAATGGGGATGTGCCAAAAGGAGCAACAAGAGTGAAATGTACAGCAGTTTGATGGCAGTCAGAGAAAATTAGAGATGACGATGACGATGACGATAACTGATCTGCAGTTTTGATAAAACCTTCTGTGCATTCCATCATTCATGTTCAAATTCTCCATTTTTAGTTTTGCATAGCCTTGTTGTTGATGCTATCTTTTGAAAATTTTGCTGAGCCACTGCTCAATGTTTTTGTGTCTTATTGTGTCCTGTTTACTTACAGCTCAGATGAATACCAAAGTATTTGAATCTATGAAACATTTTGCAAATCTTTTTGTGCTTGTTCACTTGTTTGGTGACATGAGGGTAAAACAAACTGTAAATTAACCAAAGAGTTCTTAGTCTACTTTGTATTGATTTCACTGTAAATGATGTGTGAGACTTATAAGTGTTCTGAATTCAGATCTTACTGATAATGGTAGGTACTATTGTACTAGTGTAGGCACAGGCATGTAGCTTAAAATCATATGTCACTAGATGAGGATGTATGGATTGGATGATCAATTTCTGGTTTTTCAAATTCTACTGATAATAGTAGGTATTAGTGTAGGCACAAGCATATAGTTCAAAATCTTACGTCACTGGATGAGGATGTATGGATTGGATGATTAATTTCTGGTTTGTGTGTATGTTTTTAATTAAATATGGTTGTTGTATTTATCAACAAAAAAATGTTTTTTTAAAATAAAATAAGTTAATCATATATATTAAAAATAAAAGGAATATCGACATAACAAGGAAAAGAAACTAAATAAGTTCATAAATATGCACATTTCCCATAACAGGACATGCATGGGGGACCAAGACTTTTCTCCAAAGGATGTAGCATGATTACCATATCTCTTTCATCATATTCCAATTTGGTTATTAGTAAAAAAGAGAAGAAGGTGAATTGGCACATTCTACAAGTTCACAAATATGCACATTTCATATAAGAAGACATTTAAGGAGACCATGGATTTGAATGAGCAAACATAACAAACTTCCTAATTAAATGAATAACTGAGTAAACTTCACTTGGTGATGTAACAAAATTTAAGTAGATTAAGATTCACTCAGCAGCAGAAGGTGCTGAAATATCACCAATTAAAAAAAAACAAGTTAAACATGTGTGTCAGACTTAAGTGTGTCCATGCATGTTTCTAGATGAATGTGGACAAGATGTTTTTATCAGCAATAGTTACTGATCATTATCCACATCAAAATTTGCTTCCAATGGACTTTGAACTCAAACCTCTCACAAGGAAAGCTGCGCTTAAATGGGTGTCCACCAACTTATATTCAAAACCTAGCTCGATGCAAATGGGACATGATACAGCCCTTTGTGTTCTATCATACCAAATAAGTCTCATCAAGCCCTCAAGTTGCTCTCTTCACAAAGAAATCCATAACTCAACATTTAAATAATGTCTGGTCATATCTCCAAAAGTGAAGTTGAAGATTAATTATACGAAAGGTTACAATGAACTGATAGTAGATCTTTTTCCTGCTTAGCCTCAACTGTATCTCATCGTTCCTTGCGTTAATGACAACCAGAAATTGGCAAAAGAAAGATGCAAGGGTTTCCAACTTTCCATCATAAAATCCTAGCTTGCCCAACAACCAACAATACAAAGGAAGTGAATTTACAACCTCTTATTCTTCTTTAATTTTCATTTTTCACTAGATTATGCATTGTTTTCACAATTTCCTACATAATGGCTCCTGAAATAATGCAACCCACGTTCAACAGGTAAGATTCCTCATGTACAACATGAGAACAACAAAAAGGAAGCCCCAAAAACTAAAACATAACTTCAAATCAACTGTTAAACATTCAATTAATCAAACAAACTGCTTCAAAAATGTCATTTCGGACCATAATATGCACTATCCTATCAAACCCTTGTTTCCAAAATAGATATCAAGCACACAAACCAAAAAAAAAGTAAAGAGAGAAACAAAACCTTCATCAATCAAATCTAAAACCAATCCCCAGACAAAAATCAATTGCTTCTTTTTCAAAAAATAAAAAATAAAAAATCAATTGCTTCAATCACACCACAAAAACCCACCATTTCCATCAAGACCATACCTTTTTCCCCAGTGATAAACCATCACATAAAACCCAAAGAATCAACAACAATAAAACCACATTCTAGAGAATCCATTCTAAATAATCATAAGAACACAATGAAAAAAAGAAAAACCAAAAAAACGATATGATCACCTTGAGACTATCAATCCCCTGAGTTTCTAATCGTCGATCATGCTTATAATCCTCATCCATCACTACCTTGCCACCAATCTATATCACAAAATCCACCGAAAAGGGGGAGGAGGAGGAGGAGGAGAAGGAGAAGAAGAGGGCCCAATGGGGAGAGACAAAGGGAGAAAAGAAACCCAAGGGAGGAAAACGGCGCATTTTTTCGGGGAGCGGGTCCCGAAGGCATCCGACGTGGCACCGCTTTACACGTGGCGTAGGTCATAATATCTCCGCCTCGGATATTTTTAGGCGGTAAAAAAATCTTCTGGCCGAGCCAACTAGGAAGTTGGTAACGTCTCGTGCTGTGTAGCTAGCAACTCGGCTGAGTTGAGGTTTATTTTGGTTGGACCGAGTCCGGATTTTTTTTTACCCGGCTGAATTAATCTTTCGTCACTTTCCTTATTCATTAGAATTAATAATAATTTTATCTCAAAAATTAAACATACATGGATCAATATTAAACCAAATCATTAAATTGGTAATAATTAAGATACATTTAATTATTCATTTTACTATGGGCTCTTTTATTTTTACCATGTCTTTAAGCCGGTTAAAAATGACAAATCACAAATTAAATTTTAATTTTGTTTAGACTTTAAAAAGTTGTGGGTTAATTACGCCAGACTAATGCATGGGAACCTCCAATTAAAAACAAATGTGAATGACAAATATTTGATACAAGAAATTAATTTTATTAATATCCAAAAAAATTATAAAAATATATAAATTTGATCAAGAAATACAAGGACTAGAATTCTAGTTCTCCTAATCTTATTTTGAAACAATGAATTTATTCAATTTAATGTAGTTTTGTTTTGAGTATTGAGCCTTGTAGACTTATAGTTGTATACTTGTATTTTAAAAATAAAATTCATATAGTAAATGTAACTTGTGAACTAGTACAAGTAATAAAATTTTAATTTTATAGTTATATTTATTAAATTTCTATTTTTCCCATTTTTTCTTTTTTTTTTGGATTTTTTAATAATTTTATGAAGTTTTATTTAAAAATAAAAAATAAAAAATGGTTGAACCGGTCGGTCGAACCGCGAACCGGTTTGCCGACCTGTTATTAAACCCTAAAATGCGCGCCTCGATGATTTGAAAACAATCGCATCAAGAGTAAAAATTTGGATACATCATCGTACTTTGCTTGTTTCTTACTTTGGTGATCGACTTTCAATTTGTTTCTTTTCAGTCACCAAAAACTAATTTTTTTTTACTGGGAGGGTACCCGTTCATTTCTGTTCGTTTTAAGATGACGTGGTCACCGGAGATATTACGTGGCTGATGACAAGGCTATGACTTATCCGCGTTGGACGTGACACGTCAGCCACATGCCAACTGGACACCCTCTCTGCGCCATGTCAAAAGGCCAACTCAGCCCTTTATCCACGTCAGCCCTAAGCCATTACTTTCCCTTATGTTTCTCTCTCGCCCGACAGTGGCTTCTCGAGAGGCAGGAGGGAGAGAACCACCGCGGCAGCGGCAGTCTGTCTGTCCCTCCATCCGAGAGGTGCAGGGAGACCAAGACTCTGTCCCTCAATCCGAGAGATGCAGGGAGACCAAGACTCTGAGTGCACGACATTCCAACTGGGGAGAGCAGACAAGCACATATTTCTCCATGGCATGCTGGAAGATCTGGGAGAGGGTAGAATGGCAGGTTGACAATTGGCTAGGTTTTTACAAAGTCCATTGATGTATTTGTTTGTTTGTTTGTTTTTTTTTTCCCTTTTATGAAATCCATTCCTCCAATGAAAATCCAGTTTAATATGTAATTCTTAAAATGTGAGAAATTGTTGAAGTTAATGGAAATTCATCAAATTGAGTGGAAATTTGTGAATTTGTTGAAGTTTAAAAATCTTTAGTTGTTGTTGTTTTTTTTGTCTATTTAGTCAGTCAGTCACTAATTTTAATTAGTAATGAACATGTTTAAAAATCTTTATATTTAATACATTGAACTATTTATAAGTTAGTCAATAATTCTAATCAATAATCAACATGTTAATCAGTTATAAACACTAGTTGCTAGTTGTAACAACTGGGGAAAAATAATTACAGAAAATGTAAACACTGTATATAGTCTGCTATACACATTTTAGAAAATATATTTTCATTGCTGAGAACATAAATCATACCATGTTTGCAAATGATAACAAAGAAACTCCATAAGCAGACATCTACAGAGTCTTGGTCTCCCTGCACCTCTCGGATGGAGGGACAGACAGACTGCCGCGGTGGTTCTCTCCCTCCTGCCTCTCGAGAAGCCACTGTCGGGCGAGAGAGAAACATAAGGGAAAGTAATGGCTTAGGGCTGACGTGGATAAAGGGCTGAGTTGGCCTTTTGACATGGCGCAGAGAGGGTGTCCAGTTAGCATGTGGCTGACGTGTCACATCCAACGCGGATAAGTCATAGCCTTGTCAACAGCCACGTAATATCTCCGGTGACCACGCCATCTTAAAACGAACAGAAATGAACGAGTACCCTCCCGGTAAAAAAAAATTAGTTTTTTGTGACTGAAAAGAAACAAATTGAAAGTCGATCACCAAAGTGAGAAACAGGCAAAGTACGGTGATGTATTCAAATTTTTACTCCATCATCAATTCATTAATTCACTGTCACACTCGAACTCCGAATTGATTTGGGGCCTTCCTGACGCGCTTCGAGCTGCACGCTCCTCCACTGCCATCGCCCTCAGAAACTTCTCCTCCATTGAACGGTCTGACGTTCGCTGTGTCTGATATGTAAGTGCAAGAACCTTTCTATGGTGTTCATCTAATTTGGATGCTTCTGATCTGAATGATTCTTGACCCTTTTGGTGCTTTTCCTGAATGATTGTTGATCCTTTTGGTGCTTTTCTTGAATGATTGTTGATCCTTTTGGTGCTTTTCCTAATGATTCCTGATTCTTTATGTGCTTCGTCTCTCTCATTTTTTATTTTTGGATAATAATTGATTATTTGGTACCTTTGTTTACGTAATTCTTAATTATCTACTTGGTTTGTTTAGATTTATTTTGGTAGAATACCTTACCCAAAAATTAAAATATGGGGACATAAGGGTAAATTTTTTTTGTGAGTACCTAAGTTTAGCCTTATTTCAATTTGAGCACTAACTTTCAATTTGTATCAAAATGAGCATTAAAATTTAATTTCATTTCTCCAGCTAGGTAATTGGGGATTTTTTGTGGATTTTTGGTGATGTGGACACCAGAAAGCTTGCTAGTGGCTGAGCTGTCGAGTTGGTGACGTGGACACAGGGCATCCACGCATGCTTTCTGGTGTCCACATCACCAAAAATCCACTAGAAATCCTTAATTATCTTGCCGGAGAAATAAAATTAAAATTTAATGCTCATTTTGATACAAATTGAAAGTTAGTGCTCAAACTGAAATAAAGCTAAAATTAGGTACTCACTAAAAAAATTTACTCGACCTCTTAGGGACAAATCGTATTAGAGGTATTTAATAGGGTAGTCCAAATAACTAATAGGAGACAATTGCCCCCATTACCTTGCAACTTTGGAGGGGTGAAACCATAAGGGATTATCAAATGGACAAACAGGTGCAAAGATGCACCTGACTTACAGATCTCCTAGGAAAATCTTTTTACCAACTCTAGATGGGTGAAATCACTATTTCTCCCACAGGGACCAGGCCTGTAAACAGTATTAACAGTACTAGGCCTAAGAACATAGTGTATGAATAGTACTACCGGAGAAAGGATTCAAACTCTTACCTTCCCCATTGCACTCTTGTGTCATACCATTGGACCATCCAAAGGATGACTGTTTAGATAATTTTTAATTTCATAGTTTGTTGTTTTGGAGTTTCTTATTATTATAGTTAGCACTGCACTGTTACATTGCTAGAACAACCAAGAAAGAGGTTTCTATAGTCAAACAACAAGAATATTTTGTTTGTATGCCAATCTGAAGATGCTAATATGTTGGAATAAGATAAATAGTAGTGAAGGTAGGTTGGTCATGATCTTAAAGGGCTTATCAATGATCTTGAAGCATTTTCACATAACAAATTCTTGATTCACTATTTCTTTCGAGGGTTTTGGGAGGATGTTTTGCTATAATTGCCATTATAAAAATATTTGTGGTTTTTAATTATGAGTGTAGATTAGCAGCTGCATTAAGAAGTTGACAACAAATCAAGTGGCTTAAGCTGTCTAGAAGCAATCTTTGACTATTCTGATTTCAGTGCACCCAAAAAATATTAAGTCAATGTAGTACCAGAGGAGACAGTAAGTAGTGGGTGTAAATGTTTGCCAGTGTGTATGATTGCATGGTAATCTGTGTGTTTTGTTTGATTATGTTTTCTTTTAATCTACCTCTTAATGTGTATGTTGGGATTTGTAACCTTTCTGAATGAATTAGATATCTACAAATGAATGGCGAATAAGTCTTTTGATCAATTACTCTCTCAAATAGAATAAAATTAATATATTACACCTTGTCGATCTTTGGTGAGGTATGTCTCATTATACAAAGCCATTTTTGCTATTTGTTTAGCTTAAGTTATATAAGCTTATGTTTGATTTGTACGTCTTGCAATATGGCTATTGGATGCTGCGAAATTATATTTATATGATGACATTTGTATAAAAAGTACAGCTAATATTTAATGGTGGCTTAGATTGGTCCCCATTCATCTCTACTATACCTCCTTTGCTATTTATATTAAAGCTGCTTTATCAAAAGCCCAACCTACTTTTCATAAGGCAATATGCTAATATAAGTTGTTTGCTGCAGATTTGATATCAGTGGTTACATCACCGGCTTTGGCAATCACTATTGGGCGACACCACATGACCCCGCAGAAGGGACATCTTTAGTGGTTTCATCCCTTGTAGAAGCTGGTGCGTCTTGTGTTGGAAATGTTAGATGTATTATTATATTGTATCTCTATGTATACATATATATATATACATATATATATATATGTATAGACATATATGTATACTTATCATGCTCTATATGTAGACCCAAAGGGTTACTCTTGTAACTTGTTCAAGCATATACACTTGTTCCATTCTCTCTCTCTCTCTTCTTCTAACATGGTATCAGATGCCTAGATCCCTCCGGCCATCATCGTCTGCTGCTGATCTCCTCTCTCTCGCTGTACATAGCCTCTCCATCTCCGGTCTCCTCCTCAAGCCTGATCCACAAACTACCATCTTCTCCGGCAATCTCTTCTCCAATCATCTTCATCAATTTTCTTCCCTTTTCTGGTCATTTTCTTAGGAAAATTTCTATATCACCTTCTGTCTTCATTTATTCATCTACCCCAACCCACAAATCCTTCTCCACAAACCAACCACCATCTTCACAAATCCGGCCATCTCCACAAACCCACAAAACCTTCTCCACAAACCAACCACCATCTACACAAACCTGACCATCTCCACAAACCAACCATCATCTCCACGAATCCACATAACCAAGCCCGACCGCCCACGCTACCACCACAGTCCGGCCATCTCATCTCCACGAAACCAAAACCGCCGGACAGCAACTCTGAAATTCAGCCTTGAGTCTGACATTTTTCAAACAATGTCCACATGAAACTTGAAGCATCTTTGCCAGCCACAAGCTTCCAACCTCAAAAACTTCTCCAATCACAAGTTTCCAACTTCAAAACCTTTTCCAGCCACATCCTGCCAACATGAAGAACTTTTCCAAATCCAAGAAGACATCAAGGAGACCACTAGGCCCACCATAAATTATTATTTAAAAAAAAAATCCATCTCAAATCTTTACATAGAGACATGGTGGGACCTATCATATAAATTTCTATATATAAAAAAAAAGTGTCTGATTATCTCCATTTCTTTTATCTTTATTATTATTACTATTTTCTTTCTATCTTTGAAAATAGTGCTTTAAAAAAAAATATATATATATATAATGGGTACTTATGAACCTACTTTTGCTCATGCTCAAAGAACTCGCTCCGGACTTCCTCCACAGGGGGGGTCACCTCCAGATTTTCTTCTATGCTTCCCCATGTCGTTCGCCCTGCAGTTTCTTCACCGACTCTACCTCTTCTTCCAACACCTCATTTTACACAGGTTTCTCCTACTCCGTTGTCTCCTGCAGATCAGTAGTTTTTAGCTATGTTCCGGCAGTTCCAGCAGTTATATCTGGCAGACTCTACCTTCTCTATTGGACATGCGAGTTCCACTCAGGTTGCTCCATCTGCTTCAGGTAGTTTCTGTCCTCTCTGGCTTCTTGACTCTGGTGCTTCTCTTCACATGACCCCTGATGCCACTCATCTACATCATTCCCATTCACCATCTCACATCACTCGTGTTCGCACTGCTGATGGCACACTTCTTCTTGTTTCCTCCACTAGTCATTTCTCTTCTAGTGATTTCTCAATTCCTTTAGTCTCTCATGTTCCTCATTTATCCATGAATCTTATATTTGTTAGCCAGCTTACTGATCATGATTGTCAGGTTATCTTTGACCGTACCTCGTGTCGTGTGCAGGATCGCAGTGGGACGGTGATTGGAATTGGCCATCGTCAACATGGAGTTTATGCGTTGGATTCCCTTCGTCTTCCATCTTCACATGAACCCGTTCATCACTGTTATACTGCTATTCAGTCTCATCATAAGTGGCATCATTGTCTTGGTCATTTATGTCCGTCTCGTTTGTCATCCCTTATTCGTCATGGTGTTTTAGGAGCTGTCTCTCCTCCTTCTGATGTCGTCTGTCTTGGCTGTAAACTTGGTAAGCAACTCCAACGTCCTTATTCTTTGAGTGTGTCTCAGACTAGTGCTCCTTTCGAACTTATTCACTCTGATGTTTGGGGTCCAGCTCACTTTGTCTCTAAAGGTGGTCATCGCTATTATGTTCTTTTTATAGATAACTACACTCGATTCACCTGGCTTTATTTTATGTCTCACCATAGTCAGTTATTATCTATTTATCGCTCTTTTTCTGCTATGATCCACACCCAGTTTTCTGCCTCTATTAAGACCTTTCGGTCTGACTCTGGCGGTGAGTACACCTCTCACGCCTTTCGTGCTTTTTTGTCTTCTGAAGGCACCTTGCCTCAATTATCTTGTCCTGGGGCTCATCCTCAGAATGGGGTCGCTGAACGTAAGCATCGTCACATCTTAGAGACTGCATGTGCTCTTCTTCTAGGCGTTTTTCTTCCTCCTCATTTTTGGGCTGAAGCTGTCAGCACTGCTGTTTATCTCATAAACCTACAACCCTCTTCTCACCTTAATAGTTGTAGTCCAAGTAAGCGTCTTCATGGGACAGCTCCCCGCTATGATCATCTTCGCGTTTTTGGTTGTCGCTGCTTTGTTTTGCTCCCACCTCGGGAGAGAACAAAGCTAATAGCCCAGCCTGTTTCATGTGTCTTTCTAGGGTATAGTCTTGAGCATAAAGGTTATCGTTGTTATGATCCCGTCACTCATCGTTTTCGCATCTCCCGTGATGTCACGTTTGATGAGTCCACACCTTTTTATGCTTCTCCTTCTTCCACTGAGTCCCCATCTCCCTCTGTTCCTCTTTCCTTCCTTTTTCCTATCCCTTCGGCTGAGCATACTCCTCCTGTGTCTTCCTCTCCTCCATCATTCAACCCTCCTGCTGAATTTCTTTATCTGTTGAGTCTACTATAATGTCTTCTTCTCCTCCCTCGCTTCCTCTTGCTCACCCACCTGTTCGTTTCACATACCACCGTCGGGACCCCGCAGAGCCTCTATCTCGGTTGGTCATCTCTGACACTTCTCCTACTATCGATCCAGCTCCTGAGGTACACTCTCACACTTATTCTTTACGTGATCGCTCTACTTTACATCCCCCTGTCTGTTACGCTTCTGCTAGCACCAGTGTTTCAGATGTCTTTGAGCCAGGCACCTATAGGGAAGCAGTTCAATTACCTGAGTGGTTGAGTGCTATGGCAGAGGAGCTTGATGCTTTGACTCGGACTCATACATGGGATCTCGTTCCCTTTCCTTCTCATGCCGTTCTCATCACTTGTCACTGGATCTACCGTGTGAAGACTCGTTCTGATGGGTCTCTCGAGCACTATAAAGCGCGTTTGGTTGCTCATGGCTTTCAGCAGGAGTATGGCCACGACTATGAGGAGACGTTTGCTCCAGTAGCCTACATGCGCCTGATGCAGCACTTTAGTTCTTTCATTGCGGTATGTCGTGGTTGGGTTCTTCATCAGCTTGATGTGAAGAACGCGTTTATTCATGGGAATTTGAAGGAGGAGGTTTACATGACTCCTCCCCCTGGCCTTCGAGTGCCTCAGGAGTCTGTTTGTCATCTTCGCCGTGCTCTCTATGGACTCAAACAGGCTCCACAAGCCTGGTTTGAGCAATTCAAGATCAGATGGTTGAGGGTCGCTAGTTTCACTCCAAGCATACATGATCCAGTAGATTTATTCACTCTTCCTCTCATGGTCAGACCATTCTTCTTTTATATGTAGATGACATGATCCTTACTGGCGATGATTCTGCTCACATTACCTTTGTGAAGTAGAGGTTATGTGAGACTTTCTTGATGACTGATCTAGGTCCGCTTCGCTACTTCCTTGGTATCGAGATCACTTCTCATCCTAATGGTTATCGTCTCTCTCAGCAGCGTTATACTCACGACCTACTTGCTCACTCTGGTTTGACTAATACCCGTACTGCCGCTACACCGATAGAGTTACATTTACAGCTTCGTGCTTCTAATGGGGTTCCTTTATCTGATTCCTTCTCGCTATCGACATCTAGTTGGCAGTTTGGTTTACTTGGCCGTCACCCGTCCTGACATATCACATGCCGTTCACATTCTCAGTCAGTTCGTTGCGGCACCCACTTCTGTTCATTATGCTCATCTTATTCAGGTACTGCGATATCTTCGTGGCACTGTATCTCATGGTCTGTTCTATCCACGCCAGTCCACTCTTCAGCTAAAGGCCTATTCTGATGCTACATGGGCTAGTTCTCCTGATGATCGGGTCTCTGTCATTGGTTACTGTATCTTTCTTGGATCTTCTCTTATTGTTTGAAAGACCAAGAAATAGCCTACCGTTGCCAAGTTTAGTGATGAGGCTGAGGTTCGTGTGTTGGCTTCTACCGTCCAGGAAGTGCTATAGGTGCGTTCGATTGTACAGGACTTTGGTGTACCGATCGCATCTCCCACTCCTATTCACTGTGATAGTACTGGAGCCCTTCAGATTGCTACAGATCCGGTCAAGCATGAGCTGACCAAACATATTGGTGTGGATGCACACTTCACACGATGTCATGTACGTCCTCAGATCGTGTCACTTCACTATCTTCCTACAGAGGTCTAGGTAGCTAATTTCTTTACCAAGGCGCAAACACGTGATCAACATCTATTCATGTTATCCAAACTCAAGGCACACGATCCGCCTTGAGTTTGAGGGGGGGTGTTAGATGTATTATTGTATTGTATCTCTATGTATACATGTATATATATGTATAGACATATATGTATACTTATCATGCTCTATATGTAGACCCAAAGGGTTACTCTTGTAACTTGTTCAAGCATATACACTTGTTCCATTCTCTCTCTCTCTCTCTTCTTCTAACAGGAAAGACGGTTATGGATGAAATGGGATGGAGGTGAGTAGTTCTTACTCTATACTTTTCCTCTATTATTTTTAATAATTAAGTCATTTAAGGCTTGTGCATTTGCTCATCTATGAATAATATAGCTTGCAAGTTTCTAAGTAAGATATGTCTCAACATTTTTAGTTGTTCCACGTTTATTTTTGTTTATGTTCTAATTTTTTGGTAATTTTATTTTATAATCCAATACTTGACCATTTCAGTATCACTGGTCGAAACGAACATTTCCTTATGCCTACAAATCCAGTTGCACCTGATCGAATACCCGGTGGATCGTCTAGTGGGTCAGCTGTGGCCGTTGCCAGTAGTTCTGTTGACTTTGCATTAGGTGAGCTTTTGTCTTCTGATTTCCTTGATAAGTTCCAATAGCCAGTAATTAACTCTAGCTTTAGAATATTTCAAATAGCTAGGTGGTAGGTATTTTAATTTCAGTAGTTTTTCTTGTTTGGAACTAGCAAAACATCCAAACAGGTTATGCTATAGTTTCTAATAAATGCTATGAAGTACCATAGGTATTTTGTGTGCGTGCGTGTGTTATTTGTTTTATTCTTAGCCATGGTCTATTGCTTGTTTGGAACTAGCAAAACATCCAAACAGGTTATGCTATAGTTTCTAATTTTTAATAAATGTTGTGAAGTACCATAGATATTTTATGTGTTTTGGGGAGACATCCAAACAGGTTATGCTATAGTTTCTAAGGGTGTGTTTGGATGACGGAATAGGAATGAGGGGGAAATGAAGTGAGGAATGGGAATTAGGGTAATGGGGAGGGGATAAGAATGAAAACTGTGTTTGGTTATGAAAGTTATGCATTGGGAATGTAAAAAGTAAGTGGAGAATATATGAGACAATTACTTTTATGCCCTTCTTGTAATATATATATATATATATAATGATAAATTAATGTTTATATTTATTTGAATTGTTTAAAATATAATTATTTATTTTAATATTAGGATTATCAATTAAATTAAATAAAACCTTTTATTTTAAAAAACTAAGCATGATAAATATTTTAAATATTATTGCTTATTTTAATTATTATAATAGTTATTTAAATTACTTATTTTTATTTATTCAAATATATTATTATAGATAAAAAATATAATTTACTTTAATTATTAGGATTAAATATCTAAATTAAATAATTTATGTTAATTAATGTAATGTTTAAATATATAGAGAGAGGGGTAAAATAGATATTTGACACCCATTCCCTTCTCTCTCTTCTCCATTCCCCCCAAAATGGTGATTACCCTTCAAGAGATAATAAAGGAAGGTAATCATTACCCCTATGTGTTATCCAAACACATAGGTGGGAATGTGTAATCAATGATTATCCTACAAAGGTAATCATTGATACATCATACAAACACACCCTAATTATTTATAATAAATGCTATGAACTCCTTGTCTGTTAGAAAGGTAACTGTTGTTAAAGCCTCTTCCTTGTCTTTGTATGTATACTTTTAACTGTTCAAACATGGAGTGGTTCTTGATAATTAGCTTGCGTTCTTTCAAATGCATACTTATTAATATATTATATATTTTTCCCAGCTTCTTTTTCCCATTCAAGTATGACTTTTTCCAATCGCCTACTGCTGCAAATTTGATTTTCTTTAGTTTGTTGCTTTTTGTGCGTTTGTCTCAAGAATTATTGGTACTGAATCCAAGTATGATATATTGATATACTTTATGGAAGGTCTAAAACATGTTTTCTCTTCGCCAGGTGTTGATAGTAATGGTGGCGTTAGGATTCTTGCTGCCTTTTATGGCATTTTTGGCATTCCGCCCATCACACGGTTCTGTCTGTAATGCTGGTATCATACCAGTTGCCCCAACTTTCGACACAATAGGTATTTACTGAAACAACCATTACAGTTTCTGATTTATTTGATAACATAGTTGTCAATATGCTTATGCAATATGGTTGAGGGTTATAAATGGATTTTCTTTTATGGAGGATGGACCCTGGTGCCAAGCATCAACTCTAAGAAATTCTATGATCTTGATCCCATTCCACATATTTCCCCAGAAGATAACCCTTCTGATGAAGAACTTCTCGACTGGGGGGAAGATGAGAACTTTCTTGACCAGGACATGGCTGATCCTGAATTCCTCCCTGAAGACAACTGCATCGATCAGGAGGATCATATCTCCCCACATATTGACACTGCACCAGTAATTCCTGAGTCCCCAAAATATTTCTCAAAACATCTCCATACCAGTCCCAAACAGCTTAGAAGAAGCGAGAGACCCAAGAAACCATCAGGACGATGGAATGAAGACGTTGGGTTCGTTCCCCATCCCTCTCGATCTTCTAAGAAGAAAACCCCTGAAGATCCACGAGAAGGTACGCCCTCAATTATTAATTCTGTTTTTTCATCCTAGTCAGATGCTCAAATTATTAATTACAGTAATTCCTGTGGCATTAATTTTCTTGGTTCCCCTAATCACAAAAAAAAATGCATAGACAAAATCAGGTCTATCGAAGCTGATAGGAACTCCAAATGCCTTACAGCCCTTGGGTCTCCTCCGAGACCTAATTAGACATTCCCTGTTTTCATGATAATTTTATGCTGGAATGTCAGAGGTCTTGGCAGACCTTCTAAACGCCATTTAGTGAAAGATGTTATCTCTAACTCCAAAGCAGACATCATCTGCTTCCAAGAATCCAAACTCCAAAACATCCATTGCTCTCTTTGGAGAACAATCGGGGGCTCCAGCATTGATTCTTTTGATTTCTTACCAGCCCAAGGCTCCGCTGGTGGAATTATTATCGCCTGGAATAGCTCGCTTCTTGTCGGTAATCTCTTTCATAAAGGATCCTTTTCCATCTCCATCAACTTCACTAATCGCTCCGATAACTCCTCCTGGATCTGTTCTAGCGTCTACGGACCTAATTCTAGATCCTTAAGACCCAACTTCTGGAATGAACTCCGAACATTAAGAAACCTCATTACTTCACCCTGGATTATCTGTGGCGATTTTAATACTATCTTTTCCTTTGAAGATAAAAACCTTGGTATTTCTAATCCTAGAGATATCACCTCTTCCCAGAACCTTCTTTGAGATCTTGACCTAATCGATCCCCCTATAAATGGGAGAAAATTCACTTGGACCAATGGACAAGCTAACCCTATCTGGGTCCGACTTGACAGATTTCTCTACTCGCATGATTGGACTTCCTTATTTCCCAGAACTAATCAATTTGACCTTCCTAGATTCGGCTCAGATCACTCTCCTATCTGTCTCGAATTTGGAAACCACTTTAAGCGTCCCCGGCTGTTCAAATTCGAGAAGTTCTGGTACACCAATCACCACCTCACCAGCCTCATTCATGATTGGTGGCTAGAACTAAACCCGGTTGGCTGCGGAGTGTTTGTCATATCCAAAAAATTGACTCTACTTAAATCCAAACTCTGTATTTGGTCCGGAAACACTTTTCAAGCTCCTAAGATCCTTAAATGCAATCTTCTGGCTGAACTTCACTCCATTGATATCATTGGTGAATCTAGACCTCTTTCTGAGGAAGAGTCTAACCGTCTTTCTCAAATTCGTTCTGAATTATATAACATATTAAATCAGGAAGAGATTTACTGGAAACAACGATCCAGAATTACCTGGCTTAAGGAAGGAGACTCCAATACCAAATTCTTCCACTAGGTTGCTAATGGCAGGAGAAATAAAAATCTTATCCCTCGTATTCTTCAGGATAGCCGTTGGATCTCTGGTAACGAACAAATTGGAAGATTTTTCTCTAATCACTACCGCTCGGTTTTCGGTACTGCTTTGTCAAACAGATTTCTCCTTGACTGGCACTACCTCTTCGGCTACAAGGAAAGAATTGATCTTTCCCATCTTGAATTACCTTTCTCTTCTGACGAGATCAAACTTGCCGTCTTTGGTCTTCATCCCGACAAATCCCCTGGTCCGGACGACTTCCCTATATTTTTCTTTCAAAAACATTGGACCATCCTTCAACCCTCAATTGTCAAACTTTACGAGGACTTTTATGAGGGAACCATTAACCTCGAGCGTATTAACTGGATTCACATTGCCCTCATCGCTAAAAACAACTCGCCCTGCACTGTATCGGACTTTCGTCCCATCAGTCTTATCAACTCCATATGTAAAATCATCTCCAAAATCCTTGCCAACCGTTTAAGTTCGGTAATCAGTTTGCTAATTGATGACTCACAATCTGGATTCATCAAGGGCAGGTGTATCGCTGAGAACATTGTTGGCGCTCAAAAAGTCATTTTTAACCTTCAAAAAAGAAAACGTCTGGGTCACATTTTCAAAGTGGACTTTGCAAAAGCCTTTGACTCCCTTGATTGGAACTTTCTGCTTGAAATCCTTGCCGCAAGAGGCTTTGGCCCTAAATGGCTCTCCTGGGTCAACTCCATCCTCTGTTCCGCTAAGGTGCAGTTCCTTATCAATGGAACTTCCCAATGTTACATTCGTTGCAAAAGGGGTCTGAGACAAGGTGATCCTCTTTCTCCCCTGCTCTTCGCCCTTGCCACTGATGTCTTAAGCGCTATGTTCTTTCACGCTCTAAACTCTAAAGTTTTAAACGGCGTTCCCCTTAATTCTTCCGATAGCATCTGTCACTTCCAATACGCAGACGACCTCCTAATCTTTTCCACTGGAGGACATGAAGACCTTCAAATAATCAAACTAATTTTGTATCTCTATGAGGGGTCTTCGGCTTATCTATAAATTTTTTTCCAAGAGCGCCTATATTCTTCCAACTATGGCTTCCAACCTCATCACTCCTCTGCTAGAATCCTTAACTACTCTCGTAGCAGTCTCCCTATCACTTACTTAGGAGTCCCTCTCTCTGGTCGTCGTCCCAGAAGACTTGACTGGGAGAAACTCATTGGTATGGTTCGTTCCAGGCTTACTACTTGGAAAGCTAGTTATTTATCTCTTGGCGGTCGCTTGACCCTTGTCAACTCTATCCTCTCCTCCATGCCTGTTTACTGGATGTCGGTTTTCAAGCTTCACGCTTGGGTGATCAAGGAAATTGATAAAAATCCGGAGAGACTTCCTTTGGAGAGGCCCACAGTGCAGGGCCCTAAGGGGAATCGAGACTAATTGCACGGAGCAGGATCACTGAGACCCTAAAGACATGGGTGGTTGGGGTATACTTAACCTCCAAACCTTCAACATTGCTTTACTAAGTAAGTGGTGGTGGAAATTATCCGGGCAATCCAAGCGGTGGTTGGGCCAAAACCATTCATGCTAACTACACTCTCAAAGATACAAACGAAATCTTATTTCACATTCCCCCTAGGAACAAATCTTTTTTCTGGGCAGGTGTGACTCCTATCCTCCACTCCTTCCGTTTTTGTATCTCGAAATTGATTAAAAGTGGCTCCAACACCTCTCTATGGTTTGACCGCTGGCATGATGGAATCCTACTTAAAGATCGCTGGCCTGACCTCTTCAATGACTGCACTGATCCTTGGATTACCATTCGGCAATTTTCCCAGCTCCTTACCAACAATGAGCAAAATTTTTCCGCCTTTGATCACGCTGACATGTTATCTCCTATCATAGATATTATTCCTGACTGTTCTCTTGAGCAAAGTGATATCTACACTTGGAACCTGGAAAATTGTGGCACTTTCACTGTTAAATCCTTTTATAAATTCCTCATAGATGGAGGAACCCGCAGCCCTTTATACCCACTCTTCTGGAAGATCCATTGCCCAGCAAAATCACTCTCTTCTCCTGGCTGGCTGGCGAGGACAAAATCCTCACTTTATCCAACATCTTCAAGAAGGGCTACAATTTTCAATACTCCACTGATACCTGTGTCCTCTATCACAATTCTTCAGAGACGCTTCATCACCTCTTCATTGACTGTGAATTTTCTAAACGTATTTGGGCGTTCTTCACTCACTCCTTAGGCTCGCCTTCTCTTCCACAATCCATTCCCTATTTATGGACTTCCTGGATCTCGTCCCTCGCTCCTCAATCTCAACCTCTCTGGGACCTTATCTCCCGTGCAATATTGTGGAACATTTGGCTTGAAAGGAATTCTCGTATCTTTCAATTACTTGCGTTGCCGCATTTAAATATCATTTTTAAAACTGCTAATATGCTTCTATCTTGGTTCCCCAAACGACGAGATAGACATCAACAACCTCTTCTTGAAGCTTCTCAAAAAAATCAAGCGCTCTCTTGATTTCTTGACAGCAAGGGCCTCCAACTCTGCAGGGGTAGTTGGATCATGACGTCTCCCGGGGATTAGTCGACCCACTGTTCTTCTAGTCGGGGCTGAGGGCGCTAGGCAGGTGCCTTCACTCGATTAGATCCTTTTCTTCTCTTTTTCTTTTCCCTTTTCTTTCTTGCACTTGTACCCCCTCACTTCTGGTGAGGGTCTTATCTTCCTTGTACTATTTTTCCACTTTTAATAAATCAGTGGTTTATCCACTCTTAATAAAAAAAAAAATATATGGTTGAAACAGACCTAGCTCAGGTTTTGCATGTTGTAAGAATGTTGTTAATTAAAAGATTTAGCCAGTTATTCTCTAAACATTATCTAGATTCTAGACATTCCCATAGGGAACTTTGACCAAAGACCATTTCACTGCTTTGTAATTCCATCAATACTACAGAATTGTTGTTATCCTCGTCACGTTCATCATCTTTTCTCACTCCTTGGAACAACAACATTTTCTTATTATGCAACTTCATGAATCACAAGACTTAATATGCTATAAAGCTAGGTGTGGTGTGCAAGACAACTATTATAAATAGGAAGTGTTTTTTTTTTTGTTGACAAGTTTGTTCCAAATTTATGGTGTAGGTTGGTTTGCGAATAATCCACATGTCTTGTATCGTGTGGGTAGAGAAATATTGCAAACTTCACCGGTTGCACGAGCTGAGATCTCCCAAACTAGACGAACTTTTTGTAGCTAAAGGTTTCGGTAAAAGATCAGACTACCTTCCTGACTGGTTGTGGGAGGAGATGATCTCATCATTACGTACACTGTTTAGGGGTATGTGCACGATCGTATCTTGATTATGAGAATTGTTTTTAATGTTTGATTACATTGGGATGCTCGCATGATTTCTCTCACTGACTTGAAGAACTGTTGGCTTCAGGGTTACCTATACGTTATCTCAAATTTGGCCGTCATTTGGCCAAGGCAATTCCCAGCCTTAAATTTCTAAACATAAACAACAATGATGATTCAAAGGCTTCCTTGTTGCCAATGGCATGAGATTGCTCCACAGGTTAGTTGTAATTCTTGCTATGGTCTGCTGTAGATCTTACGGGTAATGCATATGGCCTCGGTTGACCTCGCTCTAGTTTGTAATGCTAGTTGATCTGTTTCCTGTTATGATAACTGTATTCATGTTGCTCAAGTTAATAATGGTATCATGGTTCTTGACAATGACAATCCTCCCTATAAACCAAAACTAAACACCTGGATGGGGATTTACTCCATCCCTATTTTTAATTTATTTTTTAAATTTATAAAAAAATAAAATTGATCATTTTTTAAGTCATTATCCTTTGTTAACTTTTTTATGCAGCTTCGAATTTAAAGAAAAGCATGCAGATTGGCTTAATCTCAATAAGACTGTTGTTGGTTCTGGCATATCCACAGAACTAGATGGTTCATTGAATGCTGACAATGAGCTTATTCATCATTGTTATGCTATGAGGAATGAAGCCAGATTGGCTATGGATGCTTTCCTGGGGGTGAGTATTATGTTGACATTTTTCTTTGGATCATGAGAGTATTGATCTTAAAGGTTTATAGTCTTTTTTTTTCTTTTTTTAATTTTCCCGTTCATAATACTCTCATGGTATTTACAAATAGATCTCTTAGATGTTATGATTGATTCGAACTGTGACAAATATGTGGGGAATCTTCATAGTTTACCACGGTTAAGAATTGTTTGAAATGTCTTTTGTTTGAAACTTCTTGTGCCAAAAAAAATTGCTTTGGTCTGTACACATGCTTGATCTTTCTCTCAGAAATATTATTGAAACTGCTTACCCTATATTCCAAAGACAGATGGATTCCGTGACATTATCATCCCGTCATTGAGAAATGGTTAGTCATTTATGCATTTTTCGTACTGTCATAATAATCTTTGGATATAAGTTTGTCATTTATAGCGTGTATATGTTTTTCCCTCCAACGTTAACTTTTTATTTTCCTGACAATTCGTTTATTCAATGTGCTTAGATTCTTTTTATCCTACATTAAAGATTTATGTTGAATAAGACAAAAATCTTATATGGAATTGGAATCCAGGGAGAGTATCACTTAGATTCTTTTGTTAGATACTTTCTTACACATTCCAAACTCTGAAGAATGTTGGAGGTAGCTAATTGGGCATTATCAGGTATGATGTTTTCCATATGAGTATAGAGAAATTGCTTGATACCTCCAATTCTGTTGGTGTGAGTGTTAACAATAGAGGAAAGAGGAAAAACAGAGAGGCTTAATTTTCTTGGTCAAAGAACTAAGTTTAAAAATTTTAGGGCATCATAGACTTGTTAATATATGTTTTTATACATTTGGCGAGGAGGTGAACAATAAGCTTTTACACTAAATTAGCACTCCTTTAAGTGTAGATGAAATGTTGATTTGATCAAGATTAGGGTTGTTTTTTAAATTCTGTTTTGAATTGTGTTGATTTAGATAATGGAATTTGTTTCCTTCCTTAAATTTTAGCACAGAAATGTTCTTATTTTCAAGCTATTTTATTGGAATCTCAATTTATTTATGTATTTTGTGATCAAGGATTCGAGGTATGTCTAAAGCCCTTTTCTTTATAAAAGTTCTAATTGGAATCATTTGCATTTTTGGGTCCAGGGTACAGTCCCATGAGCTCCATATTCTCCCACCGAATGGCCATTTTTGCAAATGGTATGTAGGCAACTTTTTTTTAAAAAAAAATTAATTAATCTCTTTTTGATCAATTTGAAGTGGAAAACTGTATCTTTTTTGTTTTGGTGATGTTTGTATCATTCTTTAATTACTGGCTCATTTTAAATCCATCGTTTCATTTTTCTTCCCTTTGCTTCATTTGTTTTTAAAGATACTGAAAAGTGGCATTTTTTGTTATTTCTAGGTGAGGGGGGTCGTGTCTGGAGGCCTGCCACCACTAGTTGATTTTTCACAACGTAACTATGATAGGTAAGCTTGAATATCAGCTAGTTGTTTGGCAATAATTCTACATTGTCTGATGTTCTAGTTTTCCCTTTTAATGAATTGTTCTCTCAAAATGTCAATACTGACTTTGTTTTAGGGATCAACTACCTAGCTTGCCAACTTCGATAGTTGGTCAGGTTTGCATGATTTTGTTTTAAATTACACCTATTATTATCTGTTTCAAATAACTCATGATTGATAAGTTTGTTGCTTTTGTAGACGGATGTAATGAGGACAGATGTGCTATCTGCCTAGAGGAATATTGGCTTGGGAATGTTATCTGCCACCTCCCCTGCGGACACAAAATCCACAAGCCGGTAATGATAGCTCTTTTAATCTTCAATTAATTGTCTAGATTTTTTATTTAATTCATGGGTTACTAGTGCATTTTCTACATTTAATAGTGCATCGACACGTGGCTAGAACTACATCCCGTGTGTCCAATATGCAAGCTCGGAAATGGCGTGATATGCAGTGGGAGCCATTTTTCTCTGATTCAATGAGAACTCACATTTGTTCAGAAACTATTGAATGTATAGGTCATTAAACTCAGTATCACAAAATATTTTACTTTTTGGCCTTCTCTTTTATCTTTTAAATGAATTCTCTCTCCAGGATTATTGAATTCCCATAAAACTTGCATAAAAAAGCTATAGATTTGTCTCCTTTTGCAGTTTCTAACATATCATTGGTTATCAAAGGCATATAAATCCTTCACCGAGTTGAGTGAAATTCTTCCCTGCCAGAATAAATAAGCGTTGAATTAATTTCTTTTCAAGTCTTCTTTCTTTCTTTTTTTAATGCCCAATTGCATCAGTAAAACCAAGGAAAATGCTTCTTTGTTTTACTTGATCTTATCCTAGATACTGTATTCCACCTCAGATTGTTTTTAACTCTGCTTTAATATATGGTTTTGCTTCAATTTTATGTTGCCTATCTTGAATATGCTCTCATAAGCAATGCCGTTTCTGCTGGAGCAAGTCAAGAATAGTGATTTGTCTTTTGTGTTCTGCGTACAGGTGATATGGTGTATCTCTTGATGCCATTTGTTGTGCATTTTGTTTTTTATTGCCAAGAATTATGATTGTTATGTTCCCTGTCTTGCTGTTTGATATTTTTTGGTCATTAATTTGATATCATGAATAGTGTGGGTCTTCTCAAGTTACCAATTTCGGAAGATAATAAGATTTTTGGTGGCATGAAATTTTTTTGTTAATGATCTGCAGGTTGTATTGATGTGCTCTTGAACTAAGTTTTACATCTAAATTTATTTGATATTTATCCGGAACCGATGGAGTACAGTACTTCATTTGGCTATTTTTCTGGTGGTTGTTTTTCCATGTCTTAAATTGGAAGGTCGACAATATTGTAGTCACTTTCTTATTAACTTCAGACTATTTCATTTCATGTTAGTTTGGTTAATTGAATAATTTTTTTGTTTTTTTGTGATAATTATCTCAATTCAAGGTATGAATGTACAGTTGCATTGTTGCTTATGTATTATTTGTATACTTGATATTGTCATAGTCAGTTTGTTTCATTTATAATACCCTTTTATCCAAATGTTTTTTTTTTTTAATATCTTATGTTCATGGGAAATGTCATCCTTGTGGCAAATTTGTGTTAGTTTTCACTTGCCTTCTTAAGTCATAATACGGGGCTCTTTATTGCCCTTGTCAAAGATTTTTGCTTGGTGCCATTTATGGATTGTTGCATTATGTAAAGAGTGAAGCTCAATATTTGGCTAACCCTTTTTTGGTTCATGGTAGAACCTTATTTCATTTTCTTGTAGAAAGCTTGCCTATATGTTTAAGTGCATATTAAGAAAGGATATATGCTTCTAACTTGTTCTGAGGCAGTTCCGAATCAATTATCAAATCTAGAGTTGAAAGTTATAAGAAGCTAAGAAGAACAGTGAGTGGGCTTGTTTTGATTTTCTTCTGAAAGAGATCGAGTGCCTAACTTATTATTTTTGGAAGCTTTTTTTTTTAAAATATATATATATATATATATATTTAAGAAGTGCTTATACAGAAGTTATACATATTTGGATGCCTAATTTAAAGTGTTTTGTGAGTAAGTTTAGCCTTTGTAGTCTTTTTATTAATTGAAGTGGCTCTAAACTATGAAATTACCATTAATTAATTCCATATAATATGACAAATTTCCGATTTGATTTGGGTTAACTTCACCATTATGTATTTTTGCAATGCACCATAAGCATAAGCTGACAGGCTGAGCCCCTTCTTTCAACAAAATTTTATGATCAAATATATATATCTGCAAACTAGTTAAGAACTGCAGCAATTTTTGAAGGCAAGGTGGCAACACCGCAGCTAATTCTTCACCAACAGACTTTACTTTTGTTTCAGCAATTTTGGGTTGCAAAGTCAGTGCGTAGTAGCACTATGTCAAGTGTCAACTGACTATATATATTTACCAAATAGCTTCTGCATGTTCTCTTTGTTAACCATCTTCATACTCTAATTACCTTCTCCTTGTAACAGTCAGGAACTCTTGCTGACCAACATGGAACTTCATTTGCAAAGGTGCACTGCACTTATGGCCATGTGAGAAATCTCAGGCTGTGTGTTTTGTCCCTGTGGCTCCCACAAAACCTCCATGCTCCAGCTCCACCACTATGTTTTGTTTCCTCTTACTTCCAATGCCTTTCTCATGCATGCTACATGAGGAAAAACATATATGCTCAATCCGTATAAAATAACAACAAAATATATATATATATATATATATATATATATATATATATATATACACAAACACTCATCTCCTAGCTTTGGCAGTCACGTTGCCAAAGAAATACGCCAAGGGGTCTGAGTTGGAGGACAAGTGAAGCTTTCCAATATCTGAGGTGATCTTGGCCTTTTTCTCATCCCTTCAGGTCAGGAGGAAGTAGCTTTAATAAGTCCCTCTCGGCATTAATTAATTAGGTGATGTTATGTCTACTCTTGCATCAAGGAATCCGCACATACCATGATACAGGTATTTTGATTCCATCTATTTACATAACACATTCATAAAATTAATGATCAGCAATTGTGTTTTTGTCTCTCTAACTATAACTTGTTTATCATGCTTTGATTCTCAGGAATTCAAAACTTACTCATTTACTTCAGAGCTCTCCAAACGACCTCTTAGGGAGTGTTTAGTTGTCAGGAGTGGATTGGGGGAGGAGTGGAATAGGAGTGAGATGAGGGGGAGTGGAGGAGGAGTGAGAATGAAGAATGTGTTTGGTTGATAAGGATTGGAAAGTGTAATTTATTGGGAATGAGAAAAGTAAAGAAGGTAAATATGATAAGATGACATTTATGCCCTTTATTCAAATGAAATATTATGTAAATTGAAAAAAAATAAATTAATTGTTATAAATAAATATTTCAAATTTTTTGTTAATATCATTAGTAATTAATTAACTATAATAAATAATTATATCAAATTGATAATCAATTATATTTTTTAAAATAATTAATTAATAATTAATTAACTATAATAAATAATTAATTAATGAAGAAATATTATTAATTAATTATTATAAATAAATATTTAACTATAATTATTAGTTATTATAATTTCATTTTAATTATTAATTATTATTAAATTATCAACTTAATTATTATATTTAATTAAATTATTATTATTTATTTAATAATTATTGTTAAAATTAATTAATTAATTATTATTTAAATTAAATTATTATTTTAATTATTAAATAAAAGGGCAAATTGGTCATTTTCCCTCAAGGAGTGAGTGGGGAGTGAGCAATCCCCCCATTTTTTGGGGGGATTGGGGGGATTGCTCACTCCCCACTCACTCCTCATCCACTCCTCTCTCACTCCCACTCATGACCATCCAAACAAAGGTTTGGATTCACTCCCCTCCCACTCCCACTCCAATCTTGTGAACCAAACACTCCCTTAATTCCAATCATTATAAGCAGGTATTATTCTAATATTATTATATAAAGCAAAATTAAAAAATATATATAAAAAAAAATCCATGGTGCATCTCCTTGATGCGGAAAAGTTTCACCATAAATTCAATTGTTATTTTATTTATTTTATAATAAAATGAATAAATCAAGATTACCAAAAATTAATCATTTGATTCATGTGCACTTATCCGATTAACATAAAGATTGGATTGTAAATTTGCTTCTATAACCATGGATTATTTTTAAAATCATTACATCAACTGTATTTTAAACTTTAAATAATAAATTTTTTTTGTAAAATACATTTTACAATGGAGCTAATACCATTAGACAATGCCTTTCGCTATTATTGTTGTGTTAGTCTGTTATATGCCTATGCAAGAATTTTCTGATTAATAAAAAAAAATAACAACACTCTGCATCACATGGAGTCATTTTATCCTTTTATTATTAATTGAATTGGGTTATATATAATTAATGGTAATATAGTTTTGATTTTTAAATAGAATGATTTAAAATAATAAAAATAAGGGAAAATTATTTTTTAGTCCCTGAAAAGTTTCAATCTTCATGTTAAGTCCCTCTGACCTTTTCATTTTCACAAAAATCCCTCTTTTAATGTTTGCATTCCTCTTTAGTCCCTACTGTTAATGGCGTCAATTATGGGGCTGTGAAATGGTAACCTTGCCCTTGTCTGAAAAGCAAGCATTGGAAAACTCTTTCCCTCCATGTCAAATCACATTTTGGAGAAAAGTTATAAAGCCTTATTACACAAAAAAAACTTCAAACCTACACAAGAATAAGTAATGTTATACATCAAAGTATATATTTACACAGAAATACATAATATTACACATAACGAATGTTTAGTACACAGATAACCTAGTTTAATACATATGAGACCAATTTAATAAACATGTATGAGATAAATTACACATAACACACAAATGAAAGGTAACCGGCAATAATTATCATTGTAATTACGATGGAATCAATGAGCCTGAGTTGTCATCCGTTGACCCACTCGCGTCCTCAATGGTGATGTCGACAACAGTCTTGTTGAAAGTATGATGTATATGGCACATGCGTTGAAAGTCAACATCCGACTCAATTGGGCAAAGCGTCTCGTACGAGTCAGGTATCACGAATTTTACCCTAACCCTAGAACCGTCCAATGCCCACCGCTCACTTATGTCACCCATTACTGTTTCCCATGAACTCAATACGGTGAATTGAAGCATACGTTCTTCTCCTTTGTATCGTGCCACGGCACAAAAGGTTTCCATTGATTATGAACACCTACATAAAGTTGAAAAAGTTACAAAGGCTATCGTCTATTGCTTAGTATAAAAGATGAAAACAAGAAGAACCTCAAAAAACTTTCCCCACTGCCTCGACCTCAGACTCTACAGGATGGAGAGTAGAAAATGAGATAATGACGAAACTAACAAAGCTCTTTTCCTAGCCTTAAGAAAGTGCACAAATATAAAGAGAACAAACTAATCGAAGGAGGATAAAAAAATGAGATGCTTTAGCACTAAGATGAAGAAGAAGAAGACTTACATAAAAAAGAAATGAAAATCTCTGACATTGGTAGCCTCTTTTGGATGGTATTGATATTGTCTGTTTTATGCATTGTCACGTAAGAACACTTCTCAGCAAGTATGAATGCAGATGTCGAGAACTATCTGTTACAACATCCTCCGGGGGCGCTCAGTATTGTTCAGTCCTCACAAACAGTTGACAGGTTTACCTTCAAAGTCGGTCAACGCTTTGATAATGCAGAGCAGTTCAAAGATTGCCTACACAGCAACGCCATAAGACAAATTTTTGATTTTACGTTTATAAAAAATGATAAACTTCGTGTGACCGTCAAGTGCACTGCTCCAGATTGCCAATGGCGTGTGCATGCATCGAAAGAGGAAAATGTTGACACCTTCCGGGTGAAGACAATGCAAGTAACGCACAGTTGCGGTGGAGGCATTGATTCAACAACGCACCCGAAAGCAAGCGAAAAATGGGTCTATCAATGTGTAATATAGAAACTCCAGGAGCGGCCATTATATAGAGCTGTCGACATTCAGAAAGATATATTACAGGACCATGGAGTTTGATTACCATATAAGCGTGCTTGGATGGGGAAGGAGATTGCACGGGCCGCCATTCATGGTAAGGAGGTTGGTAGTTACGATTTGCTTCTCTAGTATGAGGAGAAAGTGGTTGAGACGAATCCCGGTAGTTTTGTAATCGTTGAGAATGACGGTGAGCAATTTAAACGCATTTTTTTCTCGTTTCGGGCATGTTTGTTGGGTTTCAAGTTGGGATGTAGGCCATTACTTTTTGTTGACGGAACTCACTTGCTTGGCAAGTACGGCGGGATTCTGTTAGGTGCAATTGCCAAAGATGGGAATGAGGGTATCTTCCATGTAGCATTCGCAATAGTTGACAATGAAACAGATGATAATTGGACTTGGTTTCTTGCTACTCTCGGGGAGGCATTGTATGGTGAAGATGATTACGAGAAAGTTTTTACATTTATCTCGGATCGGTCGAAAGGTCTTGTTAACGCAGTCGCGTGTGTGTTCCCGTCATCACTGCATGGTTATTGTCTGTGCCATTTGGAAGGCAACTTCATGAAGGCCAATGGCAGCCTTGGGAAATCATTGAAAGAACAATGCTGGGCAGTAATCGTGAAAATTGCGTAAGCATACACATCTAAAGAATTCGATGATGCAGTTAGTGAACTTGTAGCTATATCGACTGATGCACATGATTTGTTGTTACACAAGTCCGACATTAATCATTAGTGTAACTATTTGTTCAAGGGTATGCGGTGGTGCGAGATGTATTCCAATGTAGCGGAGTCTTTCAATACCTGGACCAAATAGGCAAGGCATCTACCGATAACAAGCATGGTCTATACTATAAGGTAAGATTAATATACAGTTCAGTGTTTAATGTGTAGTAATCAACAATACTGCGTAACAATTGCTTTTATTGTGTAAATCCCTCTTTTCCTGTGTAGTTGATAAAGGTTATGTGTGTAAATAGTGGTTACTGTGTAAACTAATGGTTAACTAGGTATAAATTTAAGTAGGAGTGTAATATGTCATGTTACTGTGTAATATTTTGCTTTAGTGGTTAAAATCGTGAGCTGCTATGTGCGATTGCGATCTCATGTGTAGCAAATCATGTTTATGTTCATTAGTAACTCTTACCTGGCTTCGAGCATGTTAATACGCCGGTTTAAACTTATGAACATGCTTACTGAGCGGTGCGAAGTGTCGCCATGTGGGACACATACCTTTTCCCTGAGATACGAAAAAAGGTTGAACAAATCATCGAAAGCAGTTGGTTTTCGCCGTGGGTCGATCAAGCGATGACATTTACGAAGTGGTTGACGATCACAATAGTGCTGTCAACCTACACGTACAGAAATGTTCTTGTAGGCGATGGTTAGCGGGGAACGTCGTCCGACCCTTCTCTTTCTCTCGACCACTTTAGACGACCTCTCGTAACCTTGCTTTCTGGTTTCCTGCCTTCCAACGCCAATCAATTCAATCTCCTTATTGTTGGCTGGAACAAGTTCATAGAACTGCAACATTGGTCATATATTACACAGGTAAACCTTATTATACACATGACATATGTAATTTACACATGAATACATTGTCTCACACAGGTAGTCATTATTATACATAGAAAAATATATTCCTACACATGTACAAAGTATTATACATATGACATTATGGTTATACACATTTAAACAACGTTATACACAGGTAATAACGCAAGTCGCATATTTTTGCTAAAATTTTACACAGGTGGCTCACAAACTTACTTCTCTTCCTTTAAACGACTTCAACAGAGGACCGATTGAAGTCGTCTTGATGTAATTGGTTTCCCCATAACACATTATACAGGGTGTTCTTCCCAGCCGCTGTTTTTTCACACTGCCAGTTACCTCGTAGAACCAAATGATGAGGGCGACGGTGCACCCTTTCAAGTAGCTTGCGGTGGTGTAGTTTCCTTTACACCGCATCTGTACACGTTCGGCCATTGTTGGGAGATCGGTCATCAACCACCTGTGAATGGCATGGGCCCAAGCATAACGCCTAAGTGAGGGAAGATCATTAGCGTACCTGGCCGCAAATATTGGCACATTAAAAGAAGTGCTGGGGAAGAAGATGGTAGCCATGAAAGTAGACGACCAGAAGCTTCACAAATGTCTCCTCATCACCACCTCTTCTTCGCATGAGCTTGTATAGGTTGTCTTTAATTGCGTCACGGTGACGATAATGCATTTTACTGAGGAATGTCTCCTCAAACTCACATTGGACCTTCTCGTGCTTGAACGATATGATATCCTCTTCACAACTAAGACCAAGAATGAGTGTTACATCTTCTGGCCTGAATGACAACATGCTCTCTCCTATCTCAAATCGCTGGGTGCGATCGTCATACACCTGCAGCAGCGTGTCAATCACCCCTTTCTCCTGAATGATGGGTGCGACATCCATGAAATGGGCAAAAGGAGTGCCTCGGAATATCTCCCAGTGCTGCCTGTTCATATCCTTCCTCAATACGAAGATCAGTTCTACAACAGGAGCTAGGTAACACCTTGCATTTACAAATGTTGTCGTCATCATTTGTTGTGGAAATAAAACAAGAAAAAAAAATATCAATATCTTTCATAACGAGCGTACTTATTTTACACACGAAGAAGGTATTGTACACAGGAACACCTTATGTTACACAGAAACTCAAATATTACACAATAAGATGCACAAACTAAATGACAAGCTAGAGTATATACGCATCATCATGATAATGTCTTATTTCACACACAAACGAAGCAATGTTACAACGTCTGAACACTATGTATAGCACTATCATCCACCTACTTGAAGGCCCGTTTTCTCACCTTTCGGTTGCAATTTACTTTGAGAAACTTCTTCGGTGGCCGGCAATTGACAGGAGAACAATAGATTTAGAGAAGATGAAAGCCGACGCTCGCGAGGAAGATGATTGCAGGGAAAGGGTTCTCCACCGACTTGCGCACGATGTATAGAAGATGAACAGTCGCCAAGATTGGAGAAAAGCGGCCGTGCATCACAATGCCTCGCAAATCCAACCGTCCAACCGTGCGCGATTACCAAGATATTCAAGGGCATACTCATCATTTCGCACACCTGGGAACTTTCTCCATACGAAGGGCATTATGGTAACTTCCATGACCATTTAACACCCCAATTAACTCCGTTTGGGGATAAAGGCTGAAAAGAAAATGCCTAATAAAGGAGGGACTAAAAAGAAAGTGGAAACCATGCAGGGATTTAGAGGGAAAGTGCAAATTTGGGAGGGATGTTTCAATACTTTCTTGTAAAAATAAATTAGCCAAATACTGAAATACTTAGCTGAAATTTTGTGTAATTGCAGTTGATTAGGAGACCACTTAACATGGTCGTTACACACGTAATAATATATATATATATATATTGATTTTTTTACTAAGCAAGTGTCATGTTAGTTGAAGTGGTGTCCATACGAACTGGGAATTGATCATTCAAATCCACACCCTCACTTAATAATATAGGATATGGACTATAAGCTCAGACCTATAACTGAGAATTTTTTACTATCATTATATCCAACGAGATTTGAACTTAAGATGATTGAACATCTTATATTCATCTTTCTCAGTGAGACCAATACGGTAATTCTATGAAACTTTTACCAATAAATAAAAAATTTTAATACCTATTTATTTATAATTATACACCATACCAATAATTTAAATCATTTTAAAGTTTTACAATTATTATTTTTTACTTCGCAACTAATTAGATAAAAAATACTCAAATAAATAATTACACCGCCACCCATGCATAAATTAGTTTTCAGTATGATTACCACTAATTTTTAATTATTATATTTAAAATAAAATAAAAAATCCTTTTTTTAATTTTAGATTTAAGTAAAAAAAAATTAAGTTAATTAAAATATCAAGGGTTTAAATACAAATTGTCACGGCCTATTCCAGTCCACGTCTTCTTCCTTCTTTTCATATCCTTTCGAAGAAGCCTTCTCTTCGAGCTAGGGTTTCGATTTTCCATCCTCTGGCTCCGAGGTATTCGATTTCCTCCCCTTTTCTCCTTCTAGATTTCGTTGCATCTCTAAGCTCAGCTCCTTATTTCTATTCCTAGATCTCAAAGATCGTTTTTTTCCCCTATTTGATTGTTTGGAACGGTTGATTTTATTTTATTTTATTTATTTATTTTTTTTTTGATAAATAGGTGATCCAATGGAGCTTTTGACTCGTGGGACGCTTGATTGATGTAGAGCTTCATTTTTGTTTTACTAATTGGTTGATTTAGTGGATTTATGGACGAATTAGTTTAGGGACTTGTCGGTAATACCTTCGTTTTGGTGTGAAATCAGTAAAGGTTAGATCTTGTTGAGTTTTTATGTTTTGTGAGGTTTAATTTGCTTGCTTTTTGAACTGATTGTTTTTTTTTTCTCCGTTGTGGTTTTTTTATGTGTGGATTTGTATCTATGGGATGTGGTTCATGGATTGTCTTCTCAATATGTTAGCTTTTCTCTGCAATCATTGTTTTTTGGGTTGGTGTTTGTGAGGATGCTCAGTCTTAGTGGCCTATTGATGTACTCCATCTGCGTTCCTGATTATGGTCTTTATTTTAATCTTTTGATTGATCTTCACTGAATGCTTGTGCTATCTTTATATAACGGCCAAGAAGTGAATTTTGGCACAGTGTTGGCCTCAAAGTTCTTAATAATTGTATGAGAGATGCCCTTTGCAAGATGATCTTATATTTGGCCTGCGTCACACAAGCGGATTGTTTTTTCCCTTAGTGAGCAATATTAGTATTTACAGTCACAGGTTCTCTTTTACTTTCCTTGTTAGTGTAGGATTGTTTAGGCATACCAGCTATGTTGCTCAGTCTCATTTATCTTATATGTTTGTTTATCCATGTTTAGAATCTTCTCTTTTTTCTTTCATTTCTTCTCAAATGTCTTTTTATATACCAGTCTTTAGCTTGCTCTATGCCCATCTTTTTGAATATTTTCTAACTTGTGCAAAATGAAAATTTTTCTTCAGAAATTTTGATTGATCAAATTGATGAGTTAATATACTACAATGATCTGTAATGACTATTGTATTTCTGTCCTTTTCAGCTAACCGCTTTTGTGCTTTTGTGGTAAGAGAACATGGCTGGGACCCTTTTTCAGTCAGCTATTGTTCCTAATGCGGTAGTTCGAAGCCGCAGTCAGCTTTCTGGTTCAGGGAGAACAAGGAGGGCTGCTATGATGATGTGTACTGTGCGAAGCCATCCCCTTACTTTGCACCGTTTTAATGGCTTGCGAGTATCCACTCCTTTGGGTTCTAGATCCCAGAAGGATTTTCATTCTGTTGTGGCAGCTTCAATCCTTGCTCCACAAAGGAAGGCTAGTCGAGGAGGTGTTGTTGCTATGTTTGAACGCTTTACAGAGAAAGCTATCAAGGTTATTATGCTTGCCCAAGAGGAAGCAAGACGTCTAGGCCATAATTTTGTTGGAACAGAACAGATATTGCTTGGTCTTATTGGTGAAGGGACTGGGATAGCAGCCAAAGTTTTGAAATCAATGGGGATCAACCTTAAAGATGCCCGCGTAGAGGTAGAAAAGATAATTGGAAGGGGCAGTGGGTTTGTAGCTGTGGAGATACCATTTACACCTCGTGCAAAGCGTGTTTTGGAACTCTCTCTTGAGGAAGCCCGCCAACTTGGTATAACTTAGTTTTTTGATTCATTATTTACCTGCTTAATTGTTATTCTCTTTCTTCTTTCTAAGTTAAATGATTCAGAGTGTTAATGATTACTTACTATTAGTATACATTGTTTCAGCAGTTTTCTAATGTTTTAAAGCCGTTAACCCATGATGAACTCTGTGGTACATGTTTCTATTTGATGAAGCCAAATGCACAAATAAAAGTGGTTACATTTGATTTTATGGTTGATGTTTTCCCATTTAAGTTATCTGCTTTTGTCTCAACAGTGTTGTAGGAACAATACATTAGATACTACAAGCTTGCGTGTACGTGCACACTTGACTTATTTATTTATTTATTTTTTGGTGGAACTTTTGAAATGTAAGCATAAGAAAGGAGAGCTGAGGCTAGCTTTTATAGTTTGCATAGCAGGCATACAGATTTGTCTGTCTCTGGCACTCTTATATTACAATGTTAGTTTAAAACATTATATCATAATATTTGTTTACGAATTTCTTATGGAAATTTCTTTCTATACAGGTCACAATTACATAGGATCTGAGCACTTGCTTCTTGGATTACTTCGCGAGGGTGAAGGTGTAGCTGCACGTGTACTTGAGAGCCTTGGAGCTGATCCAAGCAATATCCGTACACAGGCAAGCAACTGTTGGAGAATGGTCTTTTTTTTTTTATCTGAAAGAATATAAAGCTTATACATTTTCATTGCACAACTAGGTCATTCGGATGGTTGGTGAAAGCACAGAAGCTGTTGGTGCCGGAGTTGGAGGTGGAAACAGTGGAGCCAAGATGCCTACTCTTGAGGAATATGGAACCAATTTAACCAAATTAGCAGAAGAGGTATTTTCTCTTATTTGCTTCTAGCACAATGCAGTTGTTTCTTTTGTCGCTTGTTAAGTCCATGCTTTATCATGTTGACATCTTGCAGGGTAAACTTGATCCTGTTGTTGGAAGGCAGCAGCAAATTGAGCGTGTTACCCAGATCTTGGGTCGCCGTACAAAGAACAATCCTTGCCTGATTGGAGAGCCTGGTGTTGGGAAGACAGCTATTGCAGAAGGCCTTGCCCAGCGCATCGCAAATGGAGATGTTCCAGAAACTATTGAAGGCAAGAAGGTAATACAAATGAATTGCTTATTTGAATATTTTCCTCACTTATAGCACCTGTGTTAGTATTTATCTTTTGTATGATTTAGGTAATTACCCTAGACATGGGGCTGCTTGTTGCGGGCACAAAATACCGTGGAGAGTTTGAAGAAAGATTGAAGAAGCTGATGGAGGAAATCAAGCAAAGTGATGAGATTATACTCTTTATTGATGAGGTCCACACGCTAATTGGTGCGGGAGCAGCTGAAGGTGCTATAGATGCTGCCAATATCCTGAAACCAGCTCTTGCAAGAGGTGAATTGCAGGTATGCACATCAATACATGGATTTGGGTTAAGAAACATTATCTGCCACTATTGGTAGGTCTGTTTCTTTTTTTTTTTTTTGCTGCAATTTGAGGTCTGTACACTACACTTACCTGCAAGTATGTAGTGAATGTGATGGTGACATTTTCGCATTGAATGCAATTGTTTCTCCCCTCATTTTCTTCCTATAAACATTTTTTTCCTATATTTCCTTTTGTTACCTATTATTACTTGCTTTTGTCTTGCTTATTGAAACAATATAAAGTGTTTATTTATTTTTTTTGTCAGTGTATTGGAGCCACTACACTGGATGAATATAGGAAGCACATTGAGAAGGATCCTGCTCTGGAAAGACGTTTCCAGCCAGTAAGAGTGCCTGAACCAACTGTCGATGAAACCATACAAATCCTTAGAGGGCTTCGTGAACGATACGAAATTCATCACAAACTTCGTTATACAGATGAGGCACTGGATGCTGCTGCACGATTGTCATATCAGTATATCAGGTTAGTAAAATTCATTTGAGTTATTTGTTGTTAACATACTGCAAGTTTCCTCTGTTTATATATATATATATATATATATATCTGACAACCCATGTGTGAGTTTAAGAATTGTTTGTGTCTGCAAAAACAAATTTTCTCATTCAAAGAAGTTCCAACTAATTTCTTCATTTATTTGTCGAAGATGGTAGTAGACAGAGGAGAAAACTATGGAATCATACACTTGAGAAGTATTAGAAAGTGGGTCTTCAGTTATAAAGTAATCCTTATACCTGTTCTGTGTGTAAGCAAGCATCCTAATGACAGATGATTAATACTTGTGGAAGCAACTAAAATGCATGCCATGTATTTATGCACAGAAATAAGAGGTGCAGGGAGTACTCTGTCATATAACAAAAATGAGATTCAAAACTAAAAAAAATATGTCATGAACAATTCAGTTATGGTGTTCCTGTGAGATAATTCACAGCTATAAAAGATGTAAAAAAGTGTAATATCAGCATGGGCATAGAGACACTTTGGTCTCATACCACTCAGTGAAGAAACTGAACGACAGATAGTATTACACCATAGATATTTGAAAACTTAAATTGATATTAATGTTCAATTACTTTCTCTGATTTGTTATATGGTTCGGGAGACTCATCAATTGAGTTTTTGCAGTGATCGCTTCCTTCCGGATAAAGCTATTGACTTGATTGATGAAGCTGGTTCTCGTGTTCGGCTTCGTCATGCACAGGTATTATTCACACCAGCAATGTTTCTAACGTGTTGTTATTGCTTACCTTTTGTTAACCAAGTAGTATATGGGTTTTGTAGCTTCCTGAGGAGGCTAGAGAACTTGACAAAGAGCTCAGGCAGATCGCCAAGGAAAAAAATGAGGCAGTTCGTGGTCAGGATTTCGAGAAGGTATATTTGTTTATTGAACTTGATGGATATTGTTAAAATCTTAAAAGCAAATATCTGGATTCTGGAGGATTGATATTGACATTGGTTTTCAAAGTGGGTAGTTAATTTGGGTGAGTGATGTAAGGATACGGGAGATTAAAGGGTCTGCAGCAATTGTGGATGCAATTGTTTTATTTTTATTTTTATTTATTTATTTTTGGTGGGAACATGTAATCTACTTCCATTGAGCAATAATGATGGTCTTCTTATGTTTTACTGCATTCATATCTCTCTCTAATTGCACTTAATGTCCATTTTGACAGGCTGGAGAGCTGAGAGATCGAGAGATGGAATTGAAGGCTCAGATTACAGCATTAATTGATAAGGGTAAAGAAATGAGCAAAGCAGAGAGTGAGGCTGGTGATTCTGGCCCAGTTGTTACAGAAGTAGATATCCAACACATTGTATCCTCTTGGACTGGAATTCCAGTTGAGAAAGTCTCGACTGATGAGTCTGACCGTCTCCTGAAGATGGAAGAAACTCTTCACAAACGTGTCATTGGCCAGGATGAAGCTGTCAAGGCCATAAGCCGTGCCATCCGCCGAGCCCGGGTTGGTCTTAAGAATCCTAATCGGCCAATTGCAAGCTTTATATTCTCTGGTCCAACTGGTGTAGGGAAATCTGAATTGGCCAAGGCTTTGGCTGCCTACTATTTTGGTTCAGAGGAAGCCATGATCCGGCTTGACATGAGTGAGTTCATGGAGAGACACACTGTTTCCAAGCTCATCGGTTCACCACCTGGTTATGTTGGCTACACCGAAGGTGGCCAGCTGACTGAAGCAGTTCGCCGTCGTCCCTACACTGTTGTCCTCTTTGATGAGATTGAGAAGGCTCATCCAGATGTTTTCAATATGATGCTCCAGATATTGGAGGATGGAAGGCTGACAGACAGCAAAGGACGAACTGTGGACTTCAAGAACACACTCTTAATTATGACTTCCAATGTTGGTAGCAGCGTGATTGAGAAAGGAGGACGTAGAATTGGTTTCGATCTGGATTACGACGAGAAGGATAGCAGCTACAACCGGATTAAAAGTCTGGTGACTGAGGAGCTAAAACAATATTTCCGTCCGGAGTTCCTTAACAGGTTAGATGAAATGATTGTCTTCAGGCAGCTCACAAAACTGGAGGTGAAGGAGATTGCTGACATAATGCTGAAAGAGGTGTTTGAGAGGTTGAAAGCAAAGGACATAGATCTTCAGGTTACCGAGAGATTCAGGGATCGGGTGGTCGAAGAAGGCTACAACCCGAGCTATGGAGCGAGACCATTGAGGCGGGCTATCATGAGGCTTTTAGAGGATAGCTTGGCGGAAAGGATGCTTGCCGGGGAAATCAAAGAGGGAGATTCAGCCATTGTTGATGTTGACTCTGACGGCAATGTCACGGTGCTGAACGGAGGAAGTGGTCTCGCAGCAGAAGCATCCCCTCCTGCTGTTACTGTATGATAGCAGTTATATTGTTTCCTTAGACAGTTGTGTGAGGCAAATGACATGCTGATAGGTAGATGGTAGTCTTTTGTCGAGGCTGCTCGGTCCTTGCTGCCGAATCGCCACCTCAGTGTCTCGTATTTGATTTAAGTTATTCTGATGTTTGAGTCGAATTTTATACACCTCAGCTTCATCACCCATCCTCAGAAATCAAGAGGCATGTTCACCCCCATCTTAGTGTCTAGTGTATTGTCTTATCTCATCAGATATGAACTTCAGGATACACAAATAAGTACTGCATGGAATGATCATTATGTTTTTCAGGATATTTACTTTTAGAGACAAATTAATGGATTGCAGTGTTGTTTGCTGGGCAGTGGAAAACACGACTTATTATTGCAAATGTTTGACATGATACAAACTTTCAAATTATATTCTCAATGAACAAATAAAATTTCATTGGTTTGCATGATAAAAAACTTGCACATTCCTGCATTCTTTTTATACAATTTCATCAACTTGCTGGGTGGAATATATTTGACAAACTCTTGTGTCAATCAATGCAATTCGTCGAATTAATTACATGAGCAGAAAAGTGCAGATCATTAGAATGATTCCGGCAGTGGTCTGCCTTGCAGAAAAGCTCGGAACAGCACAAGAGACCTCTCCGGCTGCGAGAATGGAGCTTCATGTGATGCTCCTCTTATCGTTGCGAATGATAAGATATTGCCGTACACTTGTGTCCATCCACCAACCTGCAAATCAAACACGGCAATAAATCAAATGAATTCAGTAGTACTTCCGGCAATAAATCAAACACGGCCATAAATCAAATGAATTCAGTAGTACTTTCCGGCAATTTTTTTATTGATATTTGATTTTGCTTTAGTGTGTATCAACCTGTTGTCCCTCAAACCAAACTCTGTAAGGCACTGTTGTGTTCAGTCCCAGTTCTTTCGCCAATTTGTCTACTAATGTCCGGCTACCGGTTAGAGGAATGACAGAGTCTTGATCCCCACTACAATAAATGAAAACAATTCAATTCGATTCGCTTCAATCAAATATTACTTCAAATTTCATCGACAAAATTGAACTGCTATCTTAGTTTGGTCTACCTGTAAACAAGGACCGGGATTCCATATTTGATCAGAGAACCTACGACGGTTATCGTCGGTATTTCCAAGTTGAGAAGCTCATACTGAAGAACACTGAAAAGAAGCAATCAATAATCTCTGATTAGATATATAGTAAGCAAATTCTGAATATCAAACATTGAGTCACTTTAAGAACCTGCTGCATACTGTCCATTCTGTAACTCCATTAAGCTTTGCATGAAGTGCATCTTGGACATCTTTTCGGTTCAAATAGTTCATTGTCTCATCTTCTACGCAGACATCAATCCGGGTAGTCAATTTCTGCCAAAATGTTTACTGTTAATTGTCATAAAGAGTGAAGCAACCGACAAAATGCACGGATTGAGTATCTTGGTTTTGAACTTACTTGAGGATTCAGTGCCAAAGATTGTGAAAGTACTGAAGAAATACAGACATCGAGAGTGACATCGTATTTATCGACAAATCTACTTGTTTCCTTTGTCACTTGGTTCATCACACTTGCACATACATAGGAAAGCATTCCTCCGTAATACTCGTGAACATATCTCGAATAATTGCATGCAGAGGTGAAGAGATTATAAGTTGAATCAGAAATCAATCCATGAGACCAGAAGTACTCTGCTCTCGAATTGAAGTCTGTGGAGAACTCAAGAACTGGATTTCCAAGCTGTTGTTGAATTTACAATGAAAAAGCAAGTTCAATTGATTGATTAATTAATCAATTTGAGATTGAAAAATTGAAGAATTGAAAAAATCTTACAGCAATTCCTTTCAGATTGAATATCTTCTCCTTCATATTGAATTGTACCATGAGTTGAGCTAATTGTGGAACATAATGACCTGAAAAACAAGATTCAGATATATGAAAATCAAATTAAAGGAAATCAATGCAATATTGTTTTCTGTGTTTACCTGCATAGCTTTCTCCTGCAATGTAGAGATCCCGGGTTTTGTACTGCGGGAATTGGGTGAGCCATCGACGCAGAAAAACTAGATTATCTCTTGCTTAAGATGAATCAAAGCTTTGAAAATTCAGATATCAAACAATCAAAGAAAACAAATCATTAGTGAATGTTAATGTTGAGAAAATACCTGCCATCTTATCATTGACACCAGTATAGTAAGAAGAATCAGTGGAATAAGAGAAACCAACTCCTGCTGGTGTCTCCAAATACAACATGTTTGCATCTGCAATAAAACTCAATAACATTGAATCAAAATGCACAAAAAAAGATTGTAAATCAAAGATCAAGAACATACCTTTATTCCAACTGTACTCATTCCTGACCAAAATCTGACCACTTGGCCTAAAAGGACCATTTTCAGAGAATGCTCCAACTCCAACAGATGAGCAACCAGGTCCTTGCAAAGATTCAAAACTTAGTTGTTTCATTGATCAAGTTAAGATTGGAGGCACAGATGTACATGAATATTAAAGAAAAAAGAAGAAGAAAAAGTACCTCCATTTAACCAGAGAACAAGAGGTTTTGAAGAAGGATCAAGTTCAGCTTCAGCAAAGTAGTAAAAGAGAGATCTGTGCTTAAGTTCATCAACTGTGATGTAACCTGAGTAGTGTTGGAAACTCACTTGAGGTTGGCCAGGGAGTTTAGTGATCTTCATTGAGGCACAGACTTGTAACAAAGTTACTGCCATTGCAATTGCCATTGCCATGGTCTTCTTCCATGGTTGTAGATTATGCATAGTTGTAGTTAGTATGTGAGACAGAGAGTGGGAAGTGGATGGTGGTGGTGGTGATGGTGGTGATAGAAATAGGAAAAGAGATTTGAATCTTTTTACTGTTTTAACTACTTAAAATAAGTGGACAATGCTAATGCTTTTGTCCACACACATTATATACAAATGGTCACATGAAGCTAGCCATATATATATATATATATATGTATGTATGTATGTATATAGCTAGCTCTTTGGAGTGTTCTGATATTTGTCCAAGATGCAGGCAAGTTAAAAAGACTAAAAGAGCAGGAAATATTCACTTTAAACACCAGTGGTTATATTTTTGTTTTTTAAATTAGTTTTATAAATTAAATTGATGAGCTTTGGTGAAAACAAAAAGATATTATATCTTTAGAGATTGATTTTATTAGGTTCTGAAATTTTCATATTACAAACACTTTCTCCTTTCCTTCTCAGTCTGTTTCCTCTCATTATTTTCCTTGCTTGCTGTAATCTCATCATTTCATATTTCTAATTAGAGTTAAATCATAATTAATTAACTGTAAATTTGGAGTTCTATTTAAAAATAAAAACTTGTGGAACATTGACAAAGATTTCAGAAAATATGTGCAGAAAAAAAAAATGTAAATATATATATATAATGGAGTGAAGGGAGGGTCACATGAAGGCATGCAAGCCTGGAAGAGAAAAAGGCTGTCTGATGAGATGAAAAAGCTTAGCTTGGCTGCAGTGCTTTCACTTTTCCTCAAACTTGTGTAGAAAAAATATAAAAATTTGGGTGGATGACAATATTCATTAATAATTTAAAAAAATAAAATAAAAATCAAATGACAGTCAATGGTTTAAAGACAAATAGCATTTACTGTCAGGAATAAACACCATAACTTTAATTTTAATCTTCTTTGACATTGTTTTCCATCTTCAAAGATTGATTACAAAAGCAAAGAAAGAAGAGAATGGATTATGATCACAGATCACTCATAGAGCATGAAAGTACTAAGCTTGATTTGATGTGAAATTATGGAAGTTCAAAGATCAAGAAATGCTCTGCATTATTATTGATGAAATTCACTTTCCAAAAGTTTATCCTCAAAGATGCAATGGCAACAAATCATGCTTCACTTTGATATTTAAAAACCAAAAATCAGCAGAAATTAATAAGATGCATATATATATGGTACACAATTTAATCTGAAACTTTTGAAGTATGGGAATTGCTGGCATTATTAACTTTTTTTTTTCCTTTCTGGTTTTGCATGGAGCATCTCTGTTGTAGTTTAAAGCAAGATTTCTTGTTTTCTTGTTTGACCAACTTAAAGCACAACTGTTCTGTACAATGTTATGCATGAACTTGATTTAACAGAAATTTGTTCAGAACTGATTCTTTTCTGTTCTTTTTTTTTTTTTAATGTACAGAGATTTTTTTTTAATATGATATGATGTATGATCAAGGTGTATCCATTTTGATATTACTCATATTTGTTTTCATCGATCAAGAATATGTTAAAAAAATTGAGTGAGTATAATCAGTTCAATTTAACATAAACATCATGATTATAAAAACATATGAGAGATTTATAAATTTCATTTAATGGCACTAAAGCACTGGATACAATCAGAACTCTAAAATTAAGTATTTTTGGGTAAGAATCTTTAGGAATTAGTCCTCATGTTACACTCCTCTGTCATTATATATAACTTCATGACCTTAAATAGTAACAAGCTTGTTATTGTTGATATTGAATGAGAAGACACAATGTCATATGAACTTTGACTTAGAGGTCATAATGTAAGATGATATAACTTAAAAGGATGATGCATTTGTTATGATGTAACTTAAGATGATCTACACTATTTGAACTTTTGAAATAATATAAAAAAACAAAAGTAAATAATCTTTGTAAATGGAAGAAGAAGGCAGGCAAATTGGAAAAGTTGTTTTGGCTCATTCAGTGCTGTCAATAGACAAAGACACATGTGATGCCTTTGGAATTTGGGTATAATACAAAGCCATACAGCTCCTCTTGAACTAGTCTTCTTCTCTAACTTTCAAAGAAAAACAGTGCTTCTTCTTCTCTTGTTGATCCTTATGTTTTCTAAATCTTTTACCATTCTCTCTTTGTAAAAAATGCTTCACTTTTTTACTATGTTTAAAAGAAACAAAGAGAGTGAGTTGGTACAAAAACAGTTTATGTTTTCTAAATCTTTTACAATTCTCTCTTTGTAATGACAATATTCCTTATTGTCATTACAATGGCACAGAAACAATGTTTATTGCCAAGTGAACAATAAAACAACATATACCATCAACACTTACAAACTGTTTTTGTACCAACTCACTCATTATGATTTTATGTACTACAAGTACTCTTCTTAGATCAAACACACTATATATATAAATATATATAAGTTTATTAATATCAAATTCTAATGGTGGTCAAAGAATGGGGAGTTGGGAAAGCTCTCATGTTTATCTGTTTTTGCTTTCCATGCATGGCTCCAATGAAGAAAAGTTTTCTCTTCTTTCCTTTTCCTCCTCCACCCTTGCAATTAACTTGTTTCTCTCTCTCTCTCGGAAGTGATTTGCAAAGAGAAAAGAGTGTTGGCTTTCCTATAATTTAAGTCTCCCAAGTAAAACTTTTCCTCTCTGACAAATTTGTCCCCTCATGGACAAACTTATTATATATTCCTATTCTATATATTAGGGTTCAAGGTGACAATTCCATACTTGTTATAATACTCTATATATTCTTTAATATAAGTTTTGTTTTTAAGAGTAGTTTGCTATCTAGTACATTGTACAACTAATTTTTGGAGCATTCCATTAATTATTGCATGATATTTAATTAAAAGAATTTGTGGCAGTGATGATTTGTGTCAAGTTTTTTTTTTTTTAATGTCTATATGTGTTTGTTGTTTCTTTATGGGTGGTATTGGCATGCATGTGAAGAGCTTTGGCCTTTCCACAAAATAAAAAAATAATAAATATATAATATAAATACCTTAATGATACAAATTTATATTATTTATTTATTTTTTGAAAATAAATAAATAAACTACTTCAATTAAATAAAAAGCTAGAACAAAACAACCCTCCATAATCCAAGCGAAAAGAGAGCAACAATACAACAAATGAGAAGTAATCAAATTATATATTATTTATTTTTGTGACATTATTCGGTAAATTGAATAGATTCAGTCAAATTACATTTATGATACTATAATATTCAATTAGTCTACTACCATATATAAAATTTAATTACCTTGGCCAACTCACTCTCAACATGGTTGAAGTAATGATTTATTCACTTTATCATTATATATATAATTTATATACTCTCCGACATCTTTATATATATGAACATTTAATAATTCACACAAATTTATTGAGTTTGCTTTCTAAATTATATTATTTTCGAGAGATTTGAGGTATATTGGTATTTATATAATATTACATTAATATCTTTAGCAAAAAAAATGGTGAGAGAAAAGAAATTTCAAGATAAACAAGGTTTTTTTATATATAAAATAATTTTGTACAGTTTAGGGATTTATTTATTGAAATAAAAATTTTATCATAAAGTCCTTTTGTTTTGTGGATTATCATCATAATAGAACCTTTTTTGATAAAACCCTAAAGAATGCCCCATTAAAAGATTTTTTTTTTTAAATGTACAAATAGATGAAATAAAATTAAAATAAATAAGAAGGAAGACATGAGATTGTGGAGGTTGTTGGCCTGAATATAAATAATGGCATCTTTATTTTTTCTTTCTTTTTTGCCTTTTGCCCCCTCTAGTAGTCTAGTGATATATATATATATATATATATCTGGTTGTAATGATTTCAAACGAAGTGGAGGGCCATAGTGCAAAAAAGATGAGATGAAATGGGCGTGCTGTCTTGTCCGACATGCCACATCAGCATGTCTGCTGACGTGGACTGAGGATAGGCACCACACTATGTTGCTACCCAACACTTATATAGCAACCATTAAAAATTTCCGAAAAATAATTTTCATTGCTATATATTTATTGATTAATAAATTTAGAGGATAATTTTATGATCTTATTAGTTATTATATTTTAATTTAGGTCGTGAAAAATCTCCTTTTGCAACCAAAAAATTATTAATTATTTATCATTTTAAAAAAAGATTTCAAAAATTTTGGAATTTGTATGGGATAAAGACATTTTTTTAAAAATTTTTTAAAGGTAAAACCTCTTATATTTTTCAAAAATAATATCATTGTTAGTCAGCATTATAAATTTGTTGCTGGGATAAAAATAATAAAATTATTTTAGTTTTTTATAAATATGGATAAACTACGAACTCTCAATATTTAGTTGAGATATTCCTATGATTTTTTTTTTTAAATTTGGGAGCTTAAAAATTTTTAAATTTATTATTTTGCAATGAATGTTTATATAATTATTAAATTTCTTAAAATATTTTAAAAATAACGTAATTTTAATTTAAATATTACAACTTATTTATCATAATGATTTACTTAACAATTAAAAGCCCAAAAAAAAAAGTCCAAACTATTCTGATAGTTTCTTCCACACCTTGAATATAATGATCATAATATCAGGAATTTCAACATTCATTTATTTATTTTAACTAGATAATTATTTAGCTAAGATCAAATATTATATATATATATATATATACTAAATAAATAAATTATGGGCAAATATATTTTCAACCTTTAAAAAAAAGGGGGGGAAAAAGTGTCATTATTCCATTAGTAAAAAGGAGCCATGCATATTATCACAAAGGCATACAATTATACAAACAAGCATCACATGCATTGTGGCCAAACAAAAGCATTCAAAACTAAAGATTATAAAAGAAGAGAAAATTAAAAAGAAGCCTTAAGTGGAATGTAATGGAAGGCCCCATGATATCAAGCCTCATTTCTCTAATTTACTGTTTTTTTTTCAGATTTGTAAATTATTATTAGCATACATTAATAAATTATTCAAATTCAAAATATAAAAAGTTATTTGAAAAATAATATTTCCATTAATCTTTCAAACAAATACATCCATACTGTTACAAGGTATTCAATTGCATTATCCATGTTTCTTGCTTGCATGATCAGTTTTATAGCTTCACTTTATGTTTATGTTCTAAACTTGTAAGTATTGGCTCATGGTCAACAAATGCATTTGTGATTCATGAAACCCTCATTTAAATTAATATGAACTATATTAATTAATTTGATGGTGATAATCTAATTTTTTAAGGTGAATTGCTTCTCGTCCGCCCGATTATACAAAAATGCCGAAGCTTTTATCCTATTAATATACATAAAAAAATAGTGTTAATTTTTAGAAATATAATGCAATATACTTTAACTTTTTATCACTCAAATTAAAAATAATTGAGAAAAATAAGTTAATTAAATTTTAAGATTAAAAATGTCTTACCATCCAGGATTTACAACAAATTTCTCAGTTGAAAGAGCCCACTTAACCTGAAGATAATAAAAGATTAAGAACAGAACAACAACAACAACAACAATAATCATAAACTATAAGAATTGAAATGTATATAAAATAAAAATACCTTTTCAGTTCCAAGAGAATTAGCCACAACATGGGTAATATCTTCATCAATTTGATTAGTACAAATAGCACCAAACTTCTCACAAGTTTGCCAAAGGGGATGTTGATGAGGATTGGTTTCACCAATTGGAAAAATGCGGCTGAATAGTATTTTGCATCCGGAGAGAATCTTTTGTTGCTCTGATGCCAATATGTTTCTAACATCAATGCCATTGATGGAAGAACGTGAGAAGAAATTTCGGTGAACTCTCTCAAGCACCTGTATCCATATAATTTAAAAATATTCTTTAAGTCGCTAATTTTTATAGAATTTTAGAAATAGTTGAGGATTAAAAAAATTACCGTCAAAATAGAGGCAAGTGTACCAATATCTGCCCTCTCATCATGACCGATCTCAAAAAGTGATGGCTTACGATATCTAGATCTGTATTGATTATCGGGAAAATAAATATACCTGAAAATTTTCAAAAACAAAATAAGCAAAACATACAAAGAGAGATAACTTTAGAAAATATCGATGAAAGTAAATACCTCTCTACAACAATCACATTGGGATTATTATGAGGCCAAACTTCAACTGTGTCATCCATGATAAGAATACTCGATACCATTCGTGACACTTTATTTAAATCTTTGTTAGAGTCATTATTATTTTCCCTTGCAATGATTCTTCCTGCAAATAGCTTACCCTTTGGGTCCAAAATTTTAGTCATTTGCTCAGCATATGACTTTGTTCCCATAGTATAAACATATAATTCATACAATTCGCTAGCCTGGACCAATCCAAAAATACAAAAAATTAGATATCACAAGATTATAATATTCAACTATTCAAGTTTGCAGTCCATAGTAAAATTATTGAATAAACTCATGAGTTCAAATCTTATTTGCCTTTTCCAAAAACTTTCTAACTCCTGGCCTCAACTTAGTCCACATATGCATATTTTCAAGCCAAAAAAGCTGCTGTTGTTGTGGCTTCTCTCGCTCATTCTCTTCAAATTGCCTCATTTTCTCATTATAGATAGGATCTAAGTCTTCAAACTGAAAACTCAACAATGAATTTGACAAAAGTTTAGTATTTTTTACGAGTATACATATTAATTTTAAAGGGGAAAAATTATAAAGAAGTATCATACCTTGACTGAATTGAGGAGAGTGTGATCTAAGTCCAAAACTAGACAAAGCTTATGGCTAGTAAAAAGCTTGTTTTGTTCCTCTATTTCCCTCTTCTTATCTTGCTCGATGGCATCGCCACAAAGCTTTGATGGGGAACTTGCATGAGCCTTAGTATCGATAACATTTGATGTTGATTGATGTAGACTATTTGGGCTTTTCTGTATATTATCTTTGAAGAGAATACGACGAGGATCACGAGGTTTCAGTTGGATTTTTCCCTTGTCATGATTAGAGTCCTGCAAATAGCAAAATACAATAAGTTAATAACAATCATGTGGACAAAATTCCAATGCATATCATACTGAAAGATGTAAAGAATGAAAACTAAAATAGTACATGTATTCAAGAAGCAAAAGGGAACTATAGTCTGAAAAACATCTAAGTGCTTCAAAATTTCTGCTCATAAGAGTTAAAAACAAGGATCAAATGAATCAAGAATGAAAGATATGCTCACCGGATATTTCTGAGGTTGAATTTGTATTACTTCTGAGGTTTTTGAGGAAGCTTCATTTGACATATTAGAATTCACCTCCCCGTCCATACTTTGCAACACAATTTTAGGTTCTAAAATCTCACTCTTTGGTCTTTTCGAAACATGTTCACTCAATAAAGATATATTTGAACTTTTATGTTTTTTAGGATTTACCAAAAGAACATTTGTTCTTGGGTAATTCTGCAAAAAAAAAAAAAGCAATTTTCATCTTAATGCAATGCAATGTTATCGATACCCATATTATTTAGTTTAGTTATCTCTTTGCTTTTGATACCAATAGGTAGCCATAGTTGCATAGATGTCAAAAAGCATCCTTTAATATTTCGCAACATAATACTTTTATCTCTTGTCATTTTCATTGTCTCAAAACTTAATGAATGTATGATTAAATCAATCTGTGAAAGAGACTCCAAGAATAATTTGATGAAAAAATCAATTACAGCAAATCACGCAAAGTTTAGGAAAAGAGTGCAAACTTCTTTCATTTGCTCTGATGTCAGGAAAGAATGGTATTGCTGCTTTATGAGAGAAAAAAAGCTGATAAAAACACAATGAAAAACGTTAAATAATTATTTACAACATGTCTTCAAAAGAAATGTATATCATTGAGATGGATAATGTTATATATAGAGTCATAGACAAACCTCAATGTCTTTTCTTTAAAAAAATCACCAGCATCCTTCAAATTCCTTGAACAACAAGCCTGAAACAAAATTCACAAAACATGATGTTCTAATCAAGAAAAAAAGACACTACTTTTACAAATAACCACAACATAAACCAAAAAAAACTCACTGAATTCATTGTTTGAATTTCCATGAAAGACTGTTGAACCAAAGCATCCATCACTAGCAAAGTTTAAGCTCAAACTCTCAAAGCATTTCCAAAAGCTGCAACTTTTCTGCAAAATTATGAAACCATTATGAGAATTTAAAGCAACACTGAAAGTACAAATCTTGATTGATGATACCATTATGAAATCATCAATCAATCCATTTAGTCATCCATCAAAAAGATTTTTGTCACAATTTTTTTTCAATCTTCAAAGAGATTGCAAACACAATGTTTAATTCATTGTTGACAAACTCCAAAGCAAACCCTAGATTGAGATCTCTATAATGAAATGGAATCAAGAACTAGGCGTGAAATTATATGGAAAGTAAGGGATTTCGATTGAGAGATGAATGAATCTGTGAAATTGGATTCAATGAAACCAAATTCCGAGAAAAGAAAGAGCTCAGCCTCGGAGGGAAATTAGAATTCAATGAGCGGGTTAATACTCTATATTTCCAGTGATTCTAAGTTTGAATCTCAGCCATACACGTCCCTCATTGTACGGTGATGATGATCTACTTCTTTTTTTTTTTCTCCCTCCATTTTCCTATGTTAATTTATATTTTTAAGAATTTTATATTTTTAAATAATTAACTTTAATGTTGTATATAAATCCGAATTTTATATTAGATTCTTTGTAACCGCTTTTGTTTATACATAAATCCGTGTCATCTACTGTTCAATCCGTTGAAATTAACATCTAACGGCACCGTGTCTCCCCCACCCTATCTTAGGATTCTCTTCCTTGATCTTTTATCTCTCAATTCTAACCCTACATCCAACAGTGTCACGCCTTCTGACCCCAGCTCGGGATCCTCTCGACTCTCTTTTTTAAACCCTAACTTTACACTAATCATTTTTGTCGTTTTCACCACTTCTCTCTTACTTTTAGTTATCTATACACGTTACTTTCATGTTATAATTTAAAATTTAAATACCAAATAATTCAAAATTTAAAATTAACATCCGCGCTTGAAAATAATAAAATTTTGGCTTTAAACAAATCAACAAAATAAATCTTTACACTTGTTAGACTTATAAATTTTAAGAGTTTTATAACTAGTTATAAAAATTTTATTCAATGGCTAATTTTGATTTATTTGGTTTTGCCGTACTCCTTAGAGCAATATCCTTTTATAATAATTAATCAAGTTTAAACATAGTTATCAAATTGTTATTGAAGCCAATGATCTCTTGATTTATTAGTACCAGATCTTCTGCGTAGAGTGTTCATGTCCTGCGTATGAGATGTGGGTTTGAACTTTAGTTCATGTAGAATGAGAGCACATATATTTTGGAATACTAACTCTAATCATGTGCATGTTCCTGATATGTGCTTGTCCACATTTCATTAAAAAAATTATTATAAAAAATTTAATTTATTAACCAACATGCAAGCCTAACATAATTGGAGAACCACGAGAAGGATCAAGTTTATTGACATATCATCATGTGTATCTATAAAAAAAAAATTATTTGTTATATATCTCTAATCTAAATAAATAAAATAATAATCTAACCAAAAAAAATAGTTTTTCTTAATTATATATATATCTGATCTAAATATACTTTAACCCTCCCATATATCTTTTAACCAAATAATAAAATAATAATTTATGCTTTTATTTTTTTATTAAAATAAAATCAAAGTTTCTTTTCCTCGATAATACCTTGGTACCCTTTATTTTCAAAAATATAATTTTTTGTTGAAAAGATCAATTTGGACAATTTACTATCATTTAGGAAGTTAAAACAGTGAAATTTCATAGTTTTTTTATAGCTTTTTTCTAATTTATTATGATAATAATTCTTAAATTACATAATGGAACAGGTTAAAATAATCTTGAAAAATATTTCTTCCCTCCAATATTATCAAAGACTATTTAAATAAATTTAAATTATTTGGATTATATGTTTAAAAAAAATAAAAAAAAATTTCTATGTAGACCAAATAACATGGATTTTTTATATTATTTTTTACAAACCGGCAACAACTGCCTTTTTACACGGGTTGTGCATAGACGTGGAGCTCAACAATATGCTCAATAAACACCTATACACTCACATTGAGTGAGTTTTGAGTTTTGATATCGGGTTCTTTTAAAATAAACACCCTATGTAAAGGACCCAATGTTAATAAGCCAAGAGGCCGTTGGCAATATAACATGGACTTATAAAATCAAAACCCTTTTATAAAAAATAATTATTATGATTAATTCTTTTAAATAAATATTTGTAGAGTGAAAACTTATAATCACATGTTTTGTTAAAAACACAATACATAACATTAAAATATGTGAAAATTGATAAAAATTAATCAGATTTAAATGTAGTGCAATGAGAAACTCAATAAGCACTAATATTCTTACCTTGCTTAAGTTTCAAGATTTAATCTCGGATCTTCCGAGAAATGGACATCCTAAAGTATTCAATACCAATAGACCGAAAAACTATTGACAATAACATGGACTTATGAAATCAAAACACTTTTATAAAAAATAACATTATGATTAATTATTTTGAATAATTATTTATAGAGTAAACAATTGTAATTAATCTCACATCTTGTTTTAAAACACAATTCAGAGAACATCAAAAGCAAAAGCAAAAAAATAAAAAAAAAAATAAAACATGTAAAAATAAATAAAATAAATCAGATTTTAAAAACAATCAATTTGTGGTGGAAAGAAATAAATAAAAGAAGATATAAACCTGAAAAAAATGCAATTAATGCAAGTTTGGGAAGAACAAAAAGATGAGAAAAAAAAAGCTTTAAAAGATCTAGAATTTTCATATAAATATAAAAATCTTATAACTATTTATTTAAACAAGAAAAATAATACCTTATTAATTCCAAGCTACAACTCTAATGATTGTGATTGGAAAGAACTCCGGGAAAGAGAGCGTGAGAGGGAAAAAAGAAGATGAAGGCTTCTAAAGAAACCCCTCGGTTCATATATATATATATATATATATATAGTATTTATATATGATGATAATATATATATATATATATGTGTGTTTGTGTTTTATAAAGAGGTTATGATGATCCTTACTTCCTACTTTCAAAAGATAGGGATTTGAATGTTTTACTTTAAATTTATTTATATATATATATATATATGTTGGAAAGTTTATCTTTATTTATAGAGGAATTGCTCAGGTAAATATCTTGAGTGGATACTATACTATGGTTAATCTTCACTTTGAGCGTCAAACTTCAATTTGTATCATTTCAGCTATTCAACTTCAATTTGGTTTCACCGAGCGAATACTAAGAGGTTTTTGAGAGGAATTTGATAACAATGCTACCAGAATTGCCTTATTAGCAACAATTCATGGCGTTATCTACTGACGAGTACATACCACATCATCAACAATATCAATGTGGTTACCTATTATGCAATTCAATGATGTCTCTTGTATATAATAGGTGGCAACATAGACATTGTTGATGATGTGGCATGTACACGTTAGTAGTTGACGTTGTCAATTGTTACTGACAAGGCAATTCTAGCAGCAATATCATCAAATTCCTCTTAGAAACCTCTTGGTACCCGTCCAGTGAAACCATATTGAAGTTGGATAACCGAAATGATACAAATTGAAGTTTGATGCTCAATGTGAAATTTGACCATAGTATAGTACTCGGAATTGCTCAAAAAGGTCCAAACAACTTTTAGTATTGGGCTAAAAAAATCTTTGATTTTTCTAAATCTCTTGGAAGTCCCTCTTTTTTCCCAGAATTACTTTTAAGTCCAACGGCTAGATAACATCAGATTTACTACGTTTACATCATATTTAATTTTTAGATTTGCTTTTTGGTTTTGGTACTTCAGATTTACTATTCTTACATCACCTTCAGTTTTTAGTTTTGCTCTTTGATTTTTGGTGTATCTATTTACTATTTAACAAACCGATTCAAATTTGTGTATTGTTGAACATAATTCGAACTTCCAAAAGTGATGGGAGGGATGAAATGGAACTGATTGTAAAACAGAGGGATTGTAGAAGAAAATTTTTTATCCGAAAGACTTATTGGAATAAACAAAAAAATTCCAAAAACTAATAAATAATTTTCCCTAATACCCTTCTAAAGCATCAATATTTGTGGATATTTTTTTCCGATAAAATATTATTTTAGTATAAAATAATATAAAAAATATTCTAAGATGGTACTCAAAAGAAATTCAATTTAGTTGGTGATCTAGGGGCGTGTGTAAATGTCGGGGGATTTTAGTATATACATGTTTTATAGGGGTGTGGGTGCAAAATTTTTTCTATTTAAATTAATTTGAAAGTTAACCAAGCTGACATTTTTTGTGTTTAAAAAATAAATAAATAAAAATTTTGATTGATCATGTATAGAATAATTGGTATTTTATCTTCTTCTCAAGTCAAACCCTTCCTTATCGAAGGTTCGAATTCGGACTCATTCGTAACTTGTTCATAATTTGCACCAAAAAAAAAATTTGTGAGAGGTTTAGCTCTCATAATTTGACTTGAATTTCTTATTAAAATTATAATTTTATCTTTATTTTTTTTTGGGTAAACTACATGTTTAGTCACTAAATTATTCAAGTTTTCCTAATTTGGTTACTGAACTAAAAAAAATTCAATTGGGTCACTAACGTTAGCATTTCCTTTTCAATTAAGTCATTCACCTCAACCCGTTACCCTAATGTTGAGTTGGTGCATCACCTCATCTGACACTTGTCAAAGTTTCTCTTGGATTGCTGACGTGGCATTCCACTTTAACATGGGTTTGAGGATGATGAGGAAGCGACAACGAGTGAAGATCCCTGGGGATTGCCATGTTAGCAATCCAAGAGAAAGTCAGTCACATTTGAGGTGAGGTGGCTCGCCAGCTCATCATCATGGTAACAGAGTTAAGGCGAGTGACTTAATTGGAAGGAAATGCTAACGTTAGTAACCCAATTGAATTTTTTTAGTTTAGTGATTAGATTAGGAAAACACGAATAATTTAGTGACTAAACATGTAGTTTACCCTTATTTTTTTTACTAAGAGTAGTCTTCTTACTAAATTGATCTGGGGGTATACATAATGGTTAGGGTTTTTTACTATATACATATTCTGGAAGGGGATATTTAAATTCAATTATTTTAGTCACGTTTATTATGAAATTGGTTGCTTTAATAAGGATAATAAAATTATTTTAAAATAAAAATATTTAATTTTTTTCATAAACGAGAACTAGTGCAAACCCTCAATTTTTTTAATTGTGATATTCCATTGATTTTCTTTTTTAAATTTTTAGGAGCTTAAAAAATTGCAAACTCATTAATTTTATCTTACAATAAACCTGTATTTAATTGTTAAATTTCTTAAAATATTCTTAAAATAACATAAATTTAATTTTAATATTACAATTTAGTTCTTGGGGTGATCTCATTAACAATTAAAAGCCCAAAACAATAAAAACTACAAAATATTTCAATGGTTTGTTCCACACCATGAATATAATTATTGAAATATCATGTATTCCACCATTCATTTATTGATTTTAACTAGTTAGTTATTTAGCTAAGATCAAATGTATTTGATATATTATATGAACTAAATAAATAAATATTGGAAAATGTAAATTTTTTAATATATTTTCAACAAAAAAAATTAGAAAAAGAAAGAAAGGGTGTCACAATGGCACACAAGAAAGCAACACATGCATTGTGGCCAAACAAAAGCATTCAAAACTAAAGATTATAATGGATGCTAAAAAAAATTAAAATTAAAAGAAGGATAAGAGGAATTTAATGGAAAGCCCCATATTATCAGGCCTTATTTCCTTAATTTACTTTTTTTTTCTCAAATTCTTAAATTTCTATTAACATACATTAATAAATTATTCAAATTTGTAGCATTAAAAAGTTATGTGAAAAATAATAGTTTCATTAATCTTTTCAAACAAATACATTCAATTGTTGCTCTGTATTCAATTGCAATTACATGTCCCTTTTGCTTGCATGATTAACTTTATGGCTTCACTTTATGCATATGTACCAAAGTTGAAAGCATTATCTTATGATCAACAAATGCAATTGTGGCTCATAAAAGCTTTATTTTAATTGATCTGAACTATTAATTGATTTGATGGTGAGAAATTAATTTTTTACAATGAATTGCTTTTCGTTCGCCCGATTATATAAAAATGCCGTAGCCTCTATCCTATTAATATACATAAAAAATGAATGTAGTGTTAATTTTAGAAATGTAATATAATATACTTTAAAAAAATTTTTATCATTTAAATTAAAAATAATTGAGAAAAATTAGTTAGTTAAATTTCAAGATTAAAAATGCCTTACCATCCAGGATTTACAACAAATTTTCCGGTTGAAAAAGCCCACTTAACCTAAAGATAAAATAAGATTAAAAACAAAATAACAAAAAAATGATGCGTATATAAAATAAATATACCTTTTCGGTTCCAAGAGAATTAGTGACAACATGGGTAATATCTTCATCAATTTGATTAGTACAAATAGCACCAAATTTCTCACAAGTTTGCCAAAGGGGATGTTGTTGAGGATTGGTTTCACCAATTGGGAAAATGTGGCTAAATAGTACTTTGCATCCGGAGAGAATCTTTTGTTGCTCTAATGCAAGTATGTTTTTAACATCAGTGCCAGTGACTGAAGAAAGTGAGAAGAAATTTTGGTGAACTCTCACAATCACCTACATGCACATAATTAAAAAAAAATAATCATTATTTAAGTTGTTGACCATTCTAGAACTTTAAAAAGAGCTAAGGGTGAAAAAAATACCTTCAAAATAGAGGCAAGTGTGCCAATATCTGCCCTCTCATCGTGACCAACCTCAAAAAGTGATGAATTGAGATGTTTAGATTTGCATTGATTATGGGGAAAATAAATATATCTGTAAATTTTCAAAAACAAAATAAACAAAACATGCAGAGAGAAAAAATTTTAGAATAAAGTTGTCGATGAAAGTAAATACCTCTCCACAACAATCACATTAGGTTTATTTTGAGGCCAAACTTCAATTGTGTCATCAATGATAAGAACACTAGATGTCATCCATGACACTTTTTTTAAATCCTTATTTAAGTCTTTGTTATTTTCCCTTGAAATGATTCGTCCCGCGAATAACATACCGGTTGGATCCAAAATTTTAGCCATCTCGTCAGCATATGATTTTGTTCCCATGGTATAAACATATAATTCATACAATTCGCTAGCCTGGGCAAACCCAAAAATATAAAAAAATAAAATATTGCAAGATCATAACATTCAACCATTCAAGCTCTCACTCCACAATTACTTCTATTTAATTAAACTCATCATTTCAAATCTTGAAAAATTATTTACCTTTTCTAAAAAATTTCTAATTCCGGGCCTTAACTTAGTCCATAGATGCATATGCTCAAGACAAAAGAGATTTTGTTGTTGTGGCTTCTCTCTCTCTTTCTTTTCAATCTCCCTCAATTTCTCATTATAGATAGGATCTAAGTCTTCAAACTAAAAATTTAACAATGAATATGGCTAAAGTTTAGTATCTTTTAGGTGGAAAATATAGTAATCTTAAAAGAGAAAAACTATAAAGATGTATCATACCTTGATTGAATTTAGGAGAGTGTGATCTAAGTCCAAAACTAGACAAAGTTTATGACTAGCAAAAAGCTTGTTTTGTTCCTCTATTTCACTCTTTTTATCTTGCTTGTTGCCATTACCACAGAGCTTTGAAAGGGAACTTGCAAAAACCTTAGTATCGATAACATTTGATGTCAATTGATGTAAACTATTTGAGCTTTTCTGCATAGTATCTTCAAAGAGAATTCGCCGAGGATCACGAATTTTCAGTTGGATTTTTCCCATGTCATGATTAGAGTCCTTCAAATAGCATAATACAATAAGTTAATAACAATCATGTGGACAAAATTCCAATGCATATCATAGTGAATGATGTAAAAAAAATAAAAACTAAAATAGTAAATGTATTCATGAAGATAGTCATTGTTTTTTCTTTATACAGATTCAAGGCATGTATAAATAGAAACAAAATGGAACTAGTCCGAATAACATCCAATTGCTTCAAAATTCTTGCTCATAAGAGTAAAAAACATGGATCAAATAAATCAATAATGAAAGACTTGCTTACCCAATAATTTTGCCGCTGAATTTGCAAAACTCTTGAGGAAGATTCATTTGACTTTTTAGCATTAACCTCCACATCCATACTTTGCAACATAGCTTTAGGTTCTAAAATCTCACTCTTTGGCCTTTTTGAAACATGTTCATTCAACAAAGGCTTATCAGAGGCTTTATGTTTTTTAGGATTTATCAAAAGGACATTTGTTCTTGGGCACTTCTCCTGCAAAGAAACAATATTTCTATAAGCACAGTTGTTGCATCTTAATGCAATGCAATGTTATTGATACTTACATTGTTCAGTATAGCTGTCTCTTTTCTTTCAACACTTGTAGGTGGCTGTAGTGGCATAGATGTAGGAAAGCATCCTTTAAAATTTCGTAACATAATACTTTTATCTTCTGGGGTCTTCATTTTCTCAAAACTTAATGAATGTATTGTTATATCTACCTGTTAAAGAGAAAAACAAACTCTATGGGTAATTTAATAAATTAAATCAATTGTAACAAATCACACAAAGTTTAGGAAAAGAGTTCGAACCTCTTTCATTTGCTCTGATGTCAAGAAAGAATGGTATTGTTTCTTCATGAGAGAAAACAAGCTGCTAAAAACACAGTGAAAATGTTAAATAATTATTTACAACATGTCTTCAAAAGAAATCCAAATCATTGAGATGCTTTTGATGTTAGACAAACCTCAATAGCTTTTCTTTAATAAAATCGTCATCATCCTTCAAATTCCTTGAACAACAAGTCTAAAACAAAAATCACAGACATTGAGTTCTAATCAAGGACACTAATTTTACAGACAACCACAACATATACATAAAAAATTAAATAAATAAATAAATCCAAATAACTCACTGAATTCATTGTCTGAATTTCCATGAAAGACTGTTGCGCCAGAGCATCCATCACTGCAAAGTTCAAGCTTCAAACTATCAAAGCACTTTCAAAATATGCAACTTTTCCTTCAAAAAAAGGAATAGAAAAAAAATATGAAACCATTATGAAAATTTAAAGCTATACTCGAAGTACAAATCTTGATTGATAATACACCATTATGAAATCATCAAACAATCTACTTAATCATCCAACAAAAAGCTAAAAACAGAAAAATCTTTCTTTTCACAACTCTTTTTAGAGTTAAAACTTTTCACAACTTTTCAAACTTTAAAGGGATTGCAACCACATTATTTAATACTTTGTTGACAACCTCCAAAGCAAACGCTAGATTGAGAAAATGGAATCAAGAACTAGGACTTCCAAAGAATCAAGAACTTGAGCATGAAATTAAGAGGTTAATTTTTATATATTGAGAGATGAATGAATCTGTAAAATTGGATTCAATGAAACCAAATTCTGAGAAAAGAAAGAGCTCCAGCCTCGGAGGGAAATTGGAATTCAATGAGCTGGCTTATGTTTTATATAAATCAAAATTTTAGATTAGATTTTGGGTAAATTTTATAATGATCTCTATTGTTTGAATAATGACCTCTATTATTATTATTATTATTATTATTATTTTTTTGACAAACGCAAAGAGAATTATAATCAGAGGGGTAGTGCGTGCACTGTTTTAGATTGATAGTCTAGTCTGTGCACCCTTACCAAGTAACACGGAGTTTAGACTCCTCTAATAGTATGGGGTTCGAGCTATAAACCAACACTGACCCATTACTATTACTGTGTTTAGCGGAATTGGTTTTTGAATTCTTACCCCATTGTCATTGACTTATGAATTGCTTGCCATAGCCTCTATTATTCTCTTGTTTTTTTTTAATAATATCAACTGATAAAAAAAACTAAGAAAATTGATTAAATTATGTGAAATATAAAATTTGGCTTAAGGAAAGGGGAAACAAAATATATCTACACTTGTAGAGCCATAAACTTTAGAATTAGTTACATAATAGAATAATATTTATAATTAATTATAAAATTGTATTGAATAACTAATTTTAATTTATTATTATTATTTTTTTACAAAGTGGATAAATCACTGTAAGAGTTTACACCCCTATGTAAGGGATTTGGCACCAATAAATCAAGAGATTGTTGGTATTTATTGTTTTTTGTTCTAGTTTTTAAAGTAATATTTTTTTATGATTATAATTAATAAAGTAAAAAAACACAGTTATTAAATTATTACAGAAAATTTAATTAATTAGTCAACATGCAAGCATAACATGATTTGAGAAAGGATCAAGTTTATTGAGATGGAAAATTAAGATTGAAAGGATATATATATTAAAACAAATAAATAAAATAATAATTTATGATTTTTTAAAATAAAATCATAGTAGATAATGCCTTGCTTCTCTTTATTTTCAAAAATATAACTTTTTTAAATTTAATTTTGGGCAATTACTTCATTTAGCAAGTTAGAACACTGAAATTTCATAGTTTTTTTTTAATAGCCTTTTCTAATTTATCATTATAATAATTTTTACATTACCTAATGGAACAGGTCAAAATAATCTTTAAAAAATATATCTTCCCTCCAATATTATTAAACGCTAGTTTAAATTTATTTTTTGGGTGAAATTTTTAGTAAAACTAGTTATTTATACATGCCTTTAGAATAGTATTTTGTTTATACTTTAATAAAAAAACATTAAAATTATTTTTCTTCATAGAAACACTTTTACAAGAAAAAAAAGTATGATTAATTCTTTCCAATAAATATTTAAAGAATTAAAATTATAATCTCATGTCTTGTTTAGAAACAATATTCAAAACATCAAAAGCACAAACAACAACAAAAACAAATAATTAAAACATACAAAAAAAACTAAAAATAATATCATAATTCAAATTCCAGAAAACAATCCTCTTGTTTGCAGTGCAAAGAAATTAAATATATATAAACCTGAAAAACAATGCAATTAATGCAATTTTGGGAAGAACAAAACGATGACAAAAACTGAAAAAAGCTTTAAATAGCACCGAATTCTTACATAAATATATATATCTTCTAATTATTTATTTAAACAAGATAAATAATACCTTATTGATTCCAAGCCACAATTCTAATGATTATGATCAGAGAGAGAGAAGATGAAAGCTTCTATAGAAACCTCTTAGTTCATAATATATGATGATATATGATATATATATATATATATATATATATAAATGTGTGTGTGTTTGTGTGTGTGTTTGTGTTTTATAAAGAGAAGAGGTTTGAGTGGTAAAAGGATATGTTTCCATATTTTTATTTAACGTGATCTTTAATTCTTAATTTAAAAAGATAAAAATTTGAGTGTTTTAATTTAAATTGTTTTATAATAATTTTTATATATACACCCTTGAAAAACATCAATATTTGTGGATATATCTTCGTGGTCTAAGATAATATAATTAAAAAAATTATAAGGTAGTACTTAAAAAATTTCAATTGAGTTTTGGATTTAGGGGCGTATATGTAAATGTCAGAAGTTTTTATCATATACATATTTTACAGGGGTGTGACTGCAAATTTTTTTGTATATAAATTAATTTTAAAGTTAATCATTTTTTGTATTTTTCTAAGAAATATTTTAAATTTTTTTTTTATTGTGACAGGCGTTTAACTCTCACAGATTTATCTTTATTTTTTACTAATAAAAGAAAATGTCAGGATAAAATCATATTTTATTTTCAAATTTTCATTCAAATTTTAATATATAAGTAAATGTCAATAGCTACTTTTTATGGGGTACACAACTTTTTTTCTTTTTGTAAAGTTTAAGTTTGATGTTTTAATAAATTTTTTAAAAATTATGAAAAATGTAAAATTTATAAATTATAATCTTGTATTTATAATTTTTAAATAATAAAATTCCACAAGTTTTTATTCTAAGTATTAGAGTTTATTTATTAAATTTTTATACACAATCATAAATAAAAATATATATCTAAAGAACAATTTTAATTTTTTTTATAATACTTAAGTTTTTATTTATATTACTTATAATATTAATAATTAAAAAATATTAATTACACATAATTATTTATGCAATAACTGTTCATAAGACCTTTTAAATCCAAGATATAAAATAGTTTCTATAGTAGAAGTTGTTTAACTATATTATTTTATATATGATATTGTTTCAAAACTCCTCATAAAATTTTAAAATTTTTTTTTAAAAAAAGTGGATAAACCACATATCTATTAAAAGAGAAACATAGACAACCTCCTACTCAAAGACGGGCAGAGACCGACAAAAAAACCCAAACAAACCATAAAAAGTGATCAGACAGCCACAAGACCAGACACAAAACCACAAAAGCAGAAAAACATAAAGAGAGGGGACGCAGCCACCTCAAAAACAGACAACAAAGGCCCCTACTCCTCGATCAGAATGTGCACCTCCTCCGAAGCCGAAGACACAAGAGTCTCTCCGGCACGAGGTCCCAAAAACTCCAAGCTGCGATGGACGCTCGACATGGAGTCCTCCAACTTCAACTGCCCACTAGCAGAAACTGCAGAGAACCAATGTAAAAGCATATGGTCAATCTTCAAGATCACAGCATAACCGGGTAACACATTGGCATTAAAAATACAATCATTTCTAATAAGCCAAACGTTTCACACAATAGCTTTCACCACTAAATCACACATCTCCCTTAACGGGGGACTCACAGAAAGACGCCAAGAACCCCAAATACTAGACATCTCCTCCGGGGGATCCGGGATATGTAACAAATTATTAAAATAAGTCCAGATAGGTCGGACGAAAGGGCGGTGAAGGAACAGATGATCCACAGTCTCGATCTTTGAGTGACAAGCACGCACGTGGCCGTAGGCAACCTATTACACCGACGCATCTCCAGATTTGCCAACGTCAGAACTTTGTTCTTCCACACCATCCAATTAAGTAGAAGAATCTTCCTAGGGCATCCGCCACGCCAGAAGAAATTTGCCAGCAGGAAGCGGAGGTTACCATCCTGCATAAAGTTGTAGAAGGATTTAACCGTAAACGTCCCATTGCCCGTTAGCTTCCACCGAAAGGAAGGAAGCCCCTCACTAGATTCCAAATGCAAGCAGCACCGTAGGGCCGGCAAACAAGAGATCACCCCTTTCCAGAAAAAAGAGATACGACCCGGGCATCTAGGAAATAAATCCCGACGAGACATATTATAGTTGAATTGGATAACTTTAGCACCCCACCAACTATTGTCCATTAAGAATTTCCACCACCACTTCCCAAGCAGCGCTTGGTTGAAAACATTCAGGTCCAAAATCCCCCACCCACCCTGCGCACGAGGCCTGCAGAGGTTTTTCCAACACACAAGCCTACAAGATGGCTGCTCAATGTCCGGACCCGACCACAAAAAATCTCTTATGATCCGATCAATTTTTTTAGTAACCCACGCAGGCAGTCTAAACACCAACATCCAATACGTTGGCAGCGCAAATAACACCGAATTAATCAGCGTAAGATGACTCTCAAGCGATAAGAACCGTCCTTTCCATGAAGAAAGACGGTTTCTCACTTTCAAAATAATTCCATCCCAATCTTAACGACGGGGCCTCCTACCCGCTACGGGAATGCCTAAATAATTGACTGGAAGGAGCCCCGTTCTGCAATTAAAGTTTTTGCCGCGTCCTCCTCCGGGAGCACTCCCCATTTACAAGAATAGAGGTAAGTTTTATCAAAGTTTGTCGCCAGACCCGACAAACCTTCGAACAAGAAGAGGATCAATTTCACAATTCTAAGGTTTTCCAACCCACCCGTAGTCATGATCAAGAGATCATCGGCATAGTGTAGGTTACGCCGTCTTCCCGAGTCACCAATCGAAACTTCCACTAGAATTCCCGAACGCAGGGCGTTAGAGAACATAACACTTAGGACATCCGTAACTAACACGAAAAGCAGTGGTGATAGCGGATCTCCTTGCCGGAGACCCCTCTTATATCTGATGTAACCGTTGGGAGAACCATTAATCAAAAATTTTGCTTTCGAAGTAACCAAAATGCTTTTAATCCATCCTCTCCATTTAATGCCAAAACCTCGGGCTTCCAATAGGTCAAGTAAAAACTCCCAGTCCACCGTGTCAAAAGCCTTTGCAAAATCCATCTTTCGGACATGACCCTGGAGCCTCCGATGATGTATACTGAATAATAATTCCTCCGCCATGACGATGTTATCAAGAATACATCTACCTTTCAAAAAAGCCGATTGATCCGCTTCTACAAGGAGATGCAACACAGAACTCAGTCTCTTGGCCAGAACCTTCGAGATGATTTTCAGCGAAGAATTAATTAGACTAATTGGCATGAAATCACCCACCTCCATCGGCGCCCCAATTTTTGGGATGAGCACAATGCTAGCCCAATTAATTCTTTCCAAGTTAGCCTTACCCTCGAAAAAATCCTAGCACAAATTCAAAAAGTCTAATTTTATAGTGTCCCAGAATTGCGGATAGGGAACCCATCTGGCCCCGGGGCTTTGTCCCCTTCAAAAAGCTCCGCCGGCTACCAAAACGAGTTTGATAATTTTCAACGAACACCTTACCAATCTCCAAAGGATTAACCAAGTCCCCACCCTCATGCCGTAAGCTAAGAATTAAATTTTAATGCGAAGCCGAAGAAAAATGTCTAGTATATATATATATTAAGACTGTTTACAAATAACATCTATTTACTAAATAGATGCACTTCACGAAAGAGAAAGAGAAAAAAAAAATGTTGTGATTATTTTTTTAATATAAGTATTGAATATTGGTACTGAAAAGTTTCCTAAGTAGATAAACTTCTCCCGAAAGATGTTTTTTTTAACATAAAAATTCAAAATCAAAATTATTTATTTAATTAATCAAATTTTTACCGTATAGATAAATCCAGTCAATAACCTTTTGGGTTGTCACAATTTCATGAATTTTGTGATTAAATTTCATCATTATAATTTCATTGAATTTCTCAAATTACATTTACAGCATGAAAAACAACAAACCCTCTAGTAGTTACTCCTATACATATGACAATTTTTGACGACACTAATATCCATCATATTAACTTCTCCTCTCAAATTTATTCAGAACTTTTTTATAATTCATTGTTAAAAAAACAAATAAATAATTCGGGGAAGTCCAAAACAACAACAACAACAGCATGTCTTGTTGTTATATGTTTTGGTCTCCTCCCTAATAAGCAACAACTCCATATTCCATTCAGACGAAAATTATCCGTTTCAGTAATATCCACCTCCTTAGCATCATTGAATCCTCCATCTTCAAAACATCAAGTAACAAATAGTCAGAAACATATAATCAAACACAAATAAATCAAATTGTATTGCATAAATTATATATATGAAAAGAATTGCACCTGTTTTGCAAAATCATAACAAAATAGAGTGTGATGTTCACCATTCAAGCTTTGCAAGGCTATTTATGTTGCACTCAGGCACTCATCTCCATTAGAGATCCTCCATCAAACTCTGTTTTTAGATATGATATATATATATATATATATGTATGTATGTGTGTGTGTTTTCTATTAAGAATTGGTTACTCTGTATTTATAGGCAATATGGAATTTGTGCCAAATCATTCTCAATTAATGTTTTTAAATATTTATTTATTAATTTGGTAAGTCAATTAATGTGGAGATTATTTGCATTTATGTGCATTTATTGACTTTATAAATTAAAGCTTCGGTTGATATATATGTTTGAATAATGAATTTTATTATTTTACATAAATTCAAAAAAAATTTATTAGATTCTCCATAAATTTATTTATATGTTAATATTGGCAAATCTATGGGTAAAATAGTTATTTTCAATATTTTCCTATCGATCATTCGCATTATTCACTTGATCAATACTTACATCTTACGCTCCTAATTATACTTTGATGAATTCTCGATATATTTCTATATATTTATTTTTTTGGTCATTATCACTTTTATTTTGTTGATGTTCTTGAAACTTAATGAGAATATAATTGCATCTATTTGTTAAAGAGAAAAATAAACATCAAAAATAATTTAGTGAACTAAATCAATTACAACAACTCACACGGTTTGAGAAAATAGTGGTGACCCCTTTAATTTGCTCTGATGTAGGGAAATGTATTGCTTATTTATTAAAAAAAAAAATTGCTGATACGAAGACAGTAAAAAATGTTAAAATTACTTACAATATGCCTCCAAATGAAATGCAATTCAATAAGATGCTCGATGTTATAGGCCCATTACCACAATAGAAGCTTTCTTTGACAAAATCACCATCATCCTCCAAATTGCTTGAACAACAAACGTGTAACAAAAATCATAACTAATCACAATTTCAACATTATAAAGAGATTTAAATAACACACTGAATTCATTGTCTGAATTTTCATGAAAAATGGTTGCACCAAAGCAAATTAAGTTATGTATAACAGGCTTCAAACTCACAAAGCATTTCCAAAGTAATAACTTTTCCCTAAAAAATAAAAAAAAATAAATCACTCCTTCAAAGCAAAAAAACACTTGTCCCAACTTTTCAAACTTCATATTGCAAACAGATTGTTTTCATTGTTGACAACTTCCAAATCAACACCTGAATTGGGATCTCTCTGTTGAAAAGTGTTAGGATTTAGTTAATAAATCCCTATTATTGTTAGGATTTAGTCAATAAATATGTTGATTAAATTAGCTTTTGCATATCACGAGTTTGTTAGATATGGTTCCTTATCTCTTTGTATTTCAATTAGTTGGTTTGTAAGGCTTTTATATAACCATCGTTGTTGCTAATAAAGGTTGATCTTCTTCTTAAAAACTCTTTTAATTCTTTACACTTGGTATCAGAGAGGTTGCGGTGAGTTTTGATTGAAGAAAACAGAAGCAGCAGTCTTCGTGTCATTGCAATTCACGGTGACAGATAACTTGTTCGTCCAGACGGCAATTCCTAAATTTGATGGCCATTATGATCATTGGGCAATGCTTATGGAAAATTTCTTGCGGTCAAAGAAGTACTGGAACTTGGTAAAGAATGGAATATCTATGGTGGCAACAGAGGTGTTTCTCACAGATACAAAGAAGAAGCACTATGAAGATCAATAGTTGAAAGACTTGAAAGCTAAGAACTATTTGTTTCAGGCATTAGATCGCTCAATTCTGGAGACATTCCTTACAAAAGATACTTCAAAGGATATATGGGACTCTATGAAGCAAAAATATCAGGGAACCACTCAAGTTAAACGTGCTCATCTTCAAGCATTACGAAATGAGTTTGAAACATTGCACATGAAAACAGGTGAGACTGTGAATGAGTACTTTGCTTGGGTACTTACCATAGCTAACAAGATGAAAGCTAATGGAGAAGATAAGGGAGATGTTGCTGTTGTTGAAAAGATTCTAAGATTAATGATCCAAGTTTGATTACATTGTTTGTTCTATCGAGGAGTCCAAAGATACAAGTACATTGACTATTGATGAATTGCAAAGTAGTTTGCTTGTGCATGAACAACGCATGAGTTCCAATGATGAAGAAGAGCATGCTTTGAATATTTCTTATGGAGGAAGAGGACAAGGACGTGGCAGAGGCAGAGGAGGTTTCAACAAAGCAATGGTGGAGTGCTATAACTGTCATAAGCCTGGACATTTTCAATGGGAATGTTCAAGCAAGGAGAAAGAGGCTAATTATACAGAAACAAATGAAGAGATGTTGTTGATGGCACATATGGATGCTGATAAAGGTACTAATGAAGATGCATGGTTTCTTGATTCCGGCTGTAGCAATCACATGTGTGGGAAGGAAGAGTATTTTTCAGATTTTGATGAAAAATACAAAGATTCAGTAAAACTTGGCAATAATTCCAGCCTTGCTGTTGCAGGGAAAGAAAATATTAGAATGAAGGTGAATGGAATTGTGCAGATTATCACAGGGGTGTTTTTTGTGCCAGAACTTAAAAATAATTTCTTAAGTATTGGGCAGCTACAAGAAAAAGGTCTGACTATTATGTTTCAACAAGATAAATGTAAGGTATTTCATCCTAATAAAGGTCTGATAATAGAGGCAATGATGCGGTCTAATTGAATGTTCATACTGCGTGCCACTTCTCTTTCTTTGCCATCAGTTTGCTTTAGCACAATTACTGAGGATGAAATGCAGCTTTGGCATTGTAGATATGGACACTTGAGTTATAAAGGCTTGCGAGACTCTTGACAAAAAAATGGTAGATGGTTTTGCCATCAATAAAAGTCTCCTTTGAAGCGTGTAAGGATTGTTTGGTGGGGAAGCAACAACGAGATTCTTTTTCCAAGGAAGAGTACATGGAGGCGTCACAAATTCTTGACTAGTCCATGCCGATATTTGTGGACCAATCAAGTCTATCTCTTACAGACAATAAGAGGGTATTTACTTACTTTTCTTCGATGACTTTAGCGAGAAAAAACATGGGCTTATTTTTTGGCAGAAAAAACATAAGCTTTTGCTGTTTTAAGAAGCTTTAAAGTTTGAGTTGAAAAGGAAGCAAACTTGTTCCTCAGATGTTTGCGTACAGATCGTGGAGGAGAGTTTACATCCAAGGAATTTACAAGTTTTTGTATTGCTAATGGCATCCAGCGACAATTGGCATTGCTTACACACCACAGCAGACGGAGTCGTTGAGCGGGAAAAATGGAACCATTATGAATTTGGTTCGCATGACATGCTCTCCGAGAAAAAAACTTCCCAAGACTTTTTGGCGGAAGCGATGAAATTGAGCTATTCATGTGTTAAATCGAAGTCCTACTTTAGCGATAAAAGATCAAACTCGGAAGAAGCTTGGAGTGGAGTAAAAGCCAGCAGTTGATTACTTGAGAGTTTTTGGTTGTATTTCTCATGCTCATGTGCACGACAACAAAAGAACTAAAAGTTTGGATGACAAGAGTTTTGCGGTGTGTTTTTGCTAGGTGTCGTTGAAGAGTCCAAGGCTTATAGGCTATATGATCCAATTTCCAAAAGGATCATTATAAGTAAGGATGTAAAATTCGAGGAAGACAAACACTGGGAGTGGGATCAAACACATGAACAAGGTGTACTTTATGATTTGGATTGTGGAGATGATGAAATAGTTGAGGAAAACACAAAATTAACTAGTCATAAATGACCAAGAAACTCTTGGTGATTCAGTCCAAGAAAGATCTGAAGGTAGAAACAGACGTTCACCAATATGGATGAATAACTATGAGGCTGGCCATGTGAAGGACTTTCTGATGATGATTCTGCCCACTTAGTGATGCTTGCTGATGTTGATCCAATTCATTATTAAGATGTGGTAAAGGAAGAGAAGTGGAGAAAAGCTATGGACATTGAAATGGATGCAATAAAGAAGAATGACACTTGGGAATTAACTGATTTACCTGAAGGAGGAAAGAAAGTTGGAGTAAAGTGGATCTTCAAAACTAAATTTGATGAAAAAGGAGAAGTCAATAAACACAAAGCCAGACTTGTGGTAAAAAGATATGCTCAGGAGTATGGGATAGACTACACAGAAGTCTTTGCACCTGTAACACGGATGGAGACAGTTCGTTTGGTGCTCGGATTTGTAGCTCAAAAAAGTTGGTCTGTCTACTAGTTAGATGTGAAGTCAGAGTTTTTACATGGTCATTTACAAGAAGATATCTATGTGGAACAACCATGTGGATATGTATATAAGGGAAGTGAGCATAAAGTGTACAAATTGAAAAAGGCATTATACGGGCTAAAGCAAGCTCCACGTGTTTGGTACAGTCGTATAGAAGCCTATTTATTTAAGGAAGGTTTTACAAAGTGTGACTATGAGCATACATTATTTGTCAGAGAAGATGAAGCTATGTTAATTGTAAGTTTGTATGTTGATGGTCTTCTTGTTACTGGCAATAATGAACTATTGATTGCAGAATTCAAAAATTCCATGAAGCAAGAGTTTGATATGACAGATCTTGGAAAGATGAAGTATTTTCTTGGCCTTGAAATTGAGCAGAGGTCAATTGGGATTTTTATCAGTTAAAAGAAATATACTTTGGAAGTGCTAAAAAGATTTGGCATGGCAGAAAGCAATCCTGTTCAAAATCCAATTGATCCTGGTAGTTTGTTTACAAAGGAGGAAAAGGCTGATCAGGTAAATAAGACTTACTTTAAACAAATAGTGGGTAGTCTTATGTATCCTACAGCTACATGACCCGATATAGCGTTTGTGATTAGTCTAATTAGCAGATATATGGAAACTCCTACTGAGCTTCATCTACAGGCAGTAAAAAGGGTTTTCAGATATTTGAAATGAACTATTGGGTTTGGAATTTTTTATAGAAAGAAGGAGGAGATGAGCTTATTGCTTACACTGATATTGATTATGCTAGAGACTTAGGAGACAGAAAAATCACATCAGGATATGTGTTTTTGTTGAGTTCAGGAGCTATATCATGGTCATCTAAAAAACAACTTGTAGTAAGTGAGGCAGAATTTATAGTTGCGATCTCTTGTGCTTGTCAAGCAATATGGTTAAAAAGAGTGTACTAAAAGCTGGATGGAATTGTTTGATCTTAAAGGAGATCTTCTGTAATTTCGCGGTTAATAAATCCCTATTATTGTTAGGATTTAATCAATAATAAATATGTTGATTAAATTAGTTTTTGCATATCAGGAGTTTGTTAGATGTGGTTCCTTATCTCTTTGTATTTCAGTTAGTTAGTTTGTAAGGCTTTTGTATAGCCATCGTTGTTGCTAATAAAGGTTGATCTTCTTCTTAAAAACTCTTTTAATTCTTTAAAAAAAAAGGAATCAAGAACTAGGATTAATATTTTCAAGAATCAAGAACCAATTAAGATTGATAAATCAAAGATCATAACTTTATAATGAATTTTTTTTCTATCTTATAATTCTGGAATAGAGAATACGGCTCCTCTCACAGAAGACTAATGCTTACTAAATAAATTGTGCTCTATGGTATCGGGTCTCATTGAATTGTAAATGAACAATACTTCCATAGTACAATAGATGTTGAGTTTAGAACCTGTATTTGTCCATCCATTGTTAAGGTCCCTTCAAACTGGACCATGTCGGTGTTGGCTGAATGAATTTGTGAAATTGGATTCAAAGAAACACGTTAAATTCACTGAAAACGAATAGCACAGCCTCAAGAGGCAAATTGGAATTCAATGAGCGTGCTTGTGCTAATATTTCCCCTGAACCCATGTTTGAATATCAGCCGTACACGTCATCTCATTGTATGGTGATGATGATCTCGTTGTTTCTTCCTATTTTTTGAATTTTTTATTTAAGAAATTACTTGTATGTATACACACATATGGGCTAGTAACTTAAAACTTTTCGTTGAAGAACTCCATTATCAAAATTTATGTAACTTTTCATTTTGTTTTAGCTATTAAGTTTTATATAAAGTTATTTTTTAATAAAAGTAAATTTATTAATAAAAAAATTACAATCATAAGAAGTCCACTTAAAAAAAAAGTAAAAAGTAAAAAGAAAACAAGTTCTTGTGAGTGACAAAAAAATCTTGATAAATTGGACATCTATACATTTTGATTTTTATTTGTAATGATTTTTTCAAATCTGATTTGTGAGTATAGCACGCCTTTTCATAATTTATTGGGTTGCTTTGTTTTATCTTACTATTATAATTAATTTTAACATTATAAATTTCTCAAATTACTACTCAATGTTTCAGTAACTATAAAATTTCTTTACAACATCCAAATTTACAGAACTACAAAAATAAATAAAAGAGAAAACTAAAGCAACAACAACAACAGAACACGTCGTTGTTTTATGTTTTGATCTCTTTTTATAAGCAACAACTCCGTATTCTAGTCCGATGAAAATTACCCTTCTCATTGGTATCCACCTCCCCTGATGTCATTGAATACACCCTCTACAAAACATCAAACAAAAAGACTTAGATTATACATACATACTACATATATACATACATACATATATATATATATATATATAACTGTATGAAAAATTGCACCTGTTTTGCAAAAACATAACCATTGAAGTAGTGCAAGGCCCTTGGGATTGGACTCTGGCCCTCATTATCAATGCCTTGCTAATACTTCTTCATTAGAGATCCTCCATCAAACTCTGTTTTTTCTCTCGAATAATTTTCTTTTTTGGGGTTTGTTGTATGAAATATTGGTAACTCTGTATGTTCTTATAGGCAATAGAGAATTTGTGGTAGGTCATTCTCAATTAATCTTTTTAATTACATTTTTAATCATTTTGGTAAGTCAATTAATGTGGAGATTATCTCTATATATGTATGCATTTATTTGCCTTAATTACTTTAATTAATTTTGATGTTTGGTTTGGAAAGTTACAACATTGTACTAGATCCAATGAATATGTGATTTTCTATTCTTGAATTGTTGCGTTTTTCATCCTTAATTTTTTTTGGAATTTTGTGATTTTTAATTTTTATGCTAACTTAACAAAATATTTTTGGACAGAGGAATATATATATTTATATATAAATATATACTCCTTTCGTTCATTTTTATCTGTCCTTTTTATCTGAAGATATAAATTAGAGGTAATTTTTTTTAAAATTTTGTTAAATAACTAAGTTTTTTAATACGTTTGATTCGGTTAACCACAGATAAAAAATGGAAAGAGTATGTAAATATAATTTTTTATAAGGATGTATTGGTAATTAACTATTTTTGCATGACTATGTAAGGAAAAAACCTTTATTTTTTATAGATGGACATAAGAGAATTATTTCCATATCAGTCTCAATTTATATTTCTTACTTTTTAATAAAAATTTAGTAAATAATTTAATTTGGTGTGCATTTATTTGTCTTAATTATTTTAATTATTTTTGGCTTATTAGTTTGCAAAGTGAAAACGTTGAGATGCAATGATTTTTTTTTTTCCATTTTTATATTATTTTATTTTATTTATCTGAATTAACAACTAATTTGGCATTTTGGTCCCTAAGAAATTTTAATGCTTTTTGTAATTTAAAATAAGAAATTATATTTTACAAGAATAAATATTTTTTATAAATTTATATAATCCTGAGGGCGTACCTGAAAAGTTATATAAGAATTAAAATTTGCGAGAATAGCTTTAGTATGAAGAAGAAAAAATTTGATTTAAGATTTTAAAAAGAAAAAGAGTTTTTTTGTTTTTTTACATAATTACCCCTGTAACATAGTGAAACTTTATAATCCTATACCTATTCCTGTTTTATATAAATATGAGAAAATCTCTTATACCCTCATGATTCAAAATTTTAAATCTTTAAAATCTTATAGTAACTCGTATATTAGTTTATCTTTATTTTTTTATAAATTAATAAAATAAATATTACAGAGATAACTTCACTTTTTAACAATATTTTGAAAGTTTTATTTTCTAAAATTTTGAAATATTGTTTAGTTTGTAAATTAGATGATAGCGTACCTTTTATTTTAAAATTTTATATCATATTTTTACTATTAATTATTAAGGTGGCTTGGACATTTAAAATATTATAATTCATAAATTAATAAAAAAAATATTATATTTTTAAAATATTCTTTTTTTAATTCATAAGCATGGTAACAACTAATAAAATAAATATTACAGAGATAACTTCACTTTTTAACAATATTATATTTTTTAAAATATTATTAAAAAAATAAAATATTATATATAAGCATGGTAACAACTAACAAGAGCCTAACGAAGGCATCTGTTTTTAAATAATGCAAGACAGTTTTATTCAATATTAATAAATAAATACTATAGTAAAAAAATTTAAAAAAAATAAGCAAAAGGGATGTATGCGTAAAATTCTAGCTTAAAAATAAATCAATTATATTTGCATAATTGTATCAATTTCATGTAACTTGTGAGAGAGAAGAAAAAAATTTAAAACTTAAATATATGTGTGTGTGTGTGTATATATATATATATTAAAATTTTAAAATTTTAAAATTGTGAAGTAATGTTGATTCGCAGTCTATCGATGTCATATTAATTACAAAATTAATAACGTTGACGCTAATTTTTATATAACCATTTAAAAAAATTAACTCCATTTTAAATTTAAAAGTGAATTATTATTTAAAACATCAATTAGAATTAACATAGGATTATAATTTAAAAAAAAGAGTGATGGATCATATTATTTAATTTGAATCAAATTTTAAATTAATATCATCACAAATTTAATCCAAATAGCATTCAAATTAACACTTAAAAGTTCTATATTTTCTATCTCAGCACAAATCTAATCCAAATAGGATTCAAATTAACAACTAAAAGTTCTATATATATATTCCCACAACTAACACCCTTCCACATTCATCAACTTCTTCTTCATCATCTTGTGACATTGTCACAGTTAAGAATGGCTTCTCACAAGCTGTTCTCCACCATCATTGCTCTTCTTCTTGTCTTTGGAGTTCATGGTGGTGTTGCTAACCCTAATGATTGCTATATCAATGCTATTTATAGCCTTGGTGATTCGATAGCTGATACCGGTAACCTTCTTCATCTCGGCGTCAGTGGCTCTTTCAATGTAATTGGTAGCTTCCCTTATGGTCAGACTATCCATAAGGCCACCGGCCGGTGCTCCGACGGTCTTCTCATGATCGACTTCCTTGGTATTACTTCTTTTCTTTTTCTTTTTTTGTTTCTGCATTATTTTATCATTGTTTCATTTATCTGCTGCTTCTTCTTCATGGATGATATGTCTAATAGTCTTTTAAGACCCTAATTAGGGTTTTGGTTTAGGGTTTAGGGTTTAGGGTTTGGTTTGAGTGATCATCTTGGAATCATGCATTGATTTTTAATTAGGTTTTGTGACTTTTAATTTCATTGGCGAGCTTAGTGTAGTACTTGGACAAGACCCTAACAAGAAGAATTAGGGTTTAGGAATTTATGTTCTGATTTAATTAGGGTTTAAGATTTAGATCTTTTAATGACTTTGTTTTGTAATGCAATTATTTGGTATTAATTTTTAGGTATCTTTGATTTAATTTTAGTAGTAATTTTCATCTAGAACATGTATGAGAAAAATATGCATGAATCATCTAGGGTTTAATACTTTTTAGTTACAGTGATTTTTAGGGTTTAGTGTTTAATAACTCTGTAAATATTATAGACATGCATATCTATAATCACTAGAAGTTTACCCACAAAAAAAAGTAATGTAAATTTTTTTTTCTTGAAATAATTAAAGAAAACTTAGATCAAGAAGTAACTATTAGAGAGGTATCAATTTTAATATAAAAGAAAACATTAATTAAACGTAAGTTTTTTTTTCGGTGTTTTGCATTGCAGCCAACAACCTTAATCTTCCACTGCTCAACCCTTACTTAGACAAGGAAGCGAACTTTGAGCACGGTGCAAACTTCGCCGTCGCCGGAGCCACCGCTCTCGATACCTCTGTCTTGGCACAGAGAGGAATTCATATGGGTTTCACTAATGCATCTCTCAGTGTTCAGCTTGACTGGCTCAAAACTCATCTCAATTCCACTTGCTCTTCCAAAGAAGGTATTTCTAATAATTATTTCTATACTAATTAATAATTTCATCTATTAATCTTCTTGATTAATTAACTACATTGCTTTAATTTTCCTAAAATTTTACACATCTTGATTCATCCTTGTTTCATGAATTGAAGCTTGTCAGAAGAAGCTTGAGAGAACATTGTTCACTTTGGGGGAAATCGGAGGCAATGATTATAACTATGCATTCTTTGGAGCAAAATCGATCGATCAATTGATGAACTTAGTTCCTCTTGTTGTCCAAAAGATAACAGATACAGCAAAGGTAGTATGATACTTTTATTTTTTTTCATTAGATTAGAACATATACATGTATTTTTAATTAGTATTTCATGTTTAGTAATAAGCAAGTTTATATAATCAAGAGTCCAAGTATTGTATGACCCTGATATCTTATTATAATTTTAATGAACAATTAGGAGTTGATCGAAATGGGAGCTGTACACATAGTAGTTCCGGGGAACTTTCCGATCGGGTGTATGCCGAGTTACCTCGCAACATTTGGTCAGTTAGTCGGGAAAAATGCCGGAGCATTCGATGAGCTAAAATGCCTGAAAAGCCTAAACATCTTCTCCATGTTCCACAATGAGAGACTCCAAGCTTCACTTGCTGAACTTAGACATGTATATCCTGATGTTCAGATAATGTATGCAGATTACTACCATGCATTCTTGCACATCCTTGAAAATGCTCCATTATATGGTAAGTAATTAATTCTATTAACTTTGATCATATATATTAATTAACTTATTATCTTATGTTATTATTGATGTTATTATTGAAGGATTTAATGAGAATTCATTGAGGAGTGCTTGTTGTGGAGCTGGAGGAGAATATAACTTTGATGCAACTAAGATTTGTGGTGCACCAGGGACAAGTACTTGTAAGAACCCAAAAGATCATATAAGTTGGGATGGAATACATTTAACTCAAGAGGCTTATAAAGTCATGACTCAAGCACTGATTAATGGTGGATTTACTTATCCTAATTATGGAGTTAATAAGTTGTGGAAATGTTAGATTATATTATTTTTATATATTAGTTAGGATTAATAGGTAGTTTGAGAGATTAACTAGTGTTTTTGTTTAATTAGCTTAGTTTTTATTAGTTGTTTGTGTATTATTTCAATAATAAGTAATTTATTTTTATATTATATATCTTATTGTTAAAAAACTCTCTTTTGTTTCTCTCTAATAAATGTAAGAATTTTGTTCATTTTTTTACTTCAAGAAAAATCATCAAAGTAAAGTTTTAGTAGCAATCTCAAACTTAAATATAAATTTGGTAAATGATAGAACTAAGCCACCTAATTCACATTATTTTTTAAATCAGTGTTCAATGTACCAAAATTTGCTTTTGAAAGATTCAAAATGTCTATTGAATAAATGTTTGATCTTTATCATATTTTAGTGACCTTAAATTCCACATTTTGGCTTGTTTCTTAAATATTTTAAAACTATGTATGTGTATATATATATATATTATGAAATAATTTTTAAAAACCACGTATGTATATATCTTTATCTAATTTTATTAAATTTGTATGTATTTTTTTAAAAAACTTACATGCACATCTTAACAGTAGATATTTATTGATAAATAAGCAATTAACATAGTCCAGTAGAGTTTAACCACCAAGTTCGGTTCCTCTACGTCTAGGAACCAGAATATCGAATCATAAAGGAAGGATGAGAGAAAAACATATTAGTTAGTGTTTGGATTAGCAAAATGGAAGAGAGAGAAAGAAAGAAAATAAAGATAAATATTTAAAAAAATAAAAAAAGGTTGAACTTCGTTTGGATAGATAAATTGCGGTTAGAGGGAAAAAGAAATTGTTTGATAAATTTTGATTATATAAAGAAAAGAGAGAAAAAGATATATAATAATATTATTTATAATTATGTTTTTATTTTAAAATAAAATTATTACTCATTCATATGGAAAGCCATGCACCAACGATATCTAATACTCTTTAATTAATTAAACATGTGAGGTTTGTGATTAATGAAAAAATAAAGGGTGTTATAGTATTTTTAAAATTATAAAAGTTAAGTTCTCTCTCCTCCTAGCCCTCTAAGTTAGTTGGAACTTGGAAGTGTAATGAAAATTAAAGTTTAAAAGATTCCGGAGAGTTAGGAATTATCCCTTTCTTAATTATTTTTATCAATATATTTAAAATGTTTTCCAAACAAAAAGAGGATTCAAATAATCCCTTCTTTACCCTCCTTTTCTGTTGGATGTGGGTCCTGTGGGTCCCACTTGGTCCCACATGTTTTACACTCAAACCAAATCCCTCTCATTCTTTTAGTCCCACATTGCCTATTTTGAAGAGTTGCTAATGAACTCTCTCCTATAAATACATGCCTAAACCATGAACCAAAACACACACTTGCTTACTTCTTCTCTCATATTCTCTTTCTTCCGGGTGTGCTTTCTGCGTGCCTGGAACCGGGTGTGCTTTTTGCGTGCCTGGTAAACCCAAATATTTTGTTCTCATTCTGTGGTTCTTTGCCTGAACCTTGTGGGTGCGCTTGGGATATCTCGACGCCGAACGTGCTAGGCTACGAGAGTTCTTCCTTCCCGGGTTAGTGTATCCTGCGCTTGGAGTGAGGCCGGAAAATCCTGCACGAGGGAGGCCAATTCAGCGTTAGGGCAGTGCTTACGCACGCCTACCCCAGGCGAAATTTCTAACTGTTGTTTTTGAATTATTATTGTAGTTTGTGTTTTGCATACTATAGTTTGTAGTGTTTGCATGCTATTCAGTAGTATATTTCTTACATTCTAACGCTGAATTGTGTCTTATACATAAACTGTTTAGCTGCAAATATATTTCTGTATTTTGTGAACATATTCTGCAATATTATATTATGTACATATAATACTGTAGAATACCATATTTTCGTATAATACTGTAGACTGTATTTCATACGTAGAATTCTCGTATACCATATTCATACATATGATACCATATCTCGTATTCCCATACGTATAGTTCTACAGTACTGTATTTCTGCAAAATTAATTAAACTTCAAAACTTGCTTGTGTCACATTAGTAGACCTTGAACTTGATTAACGTACATTACACACACATGGATGCACAATCTGATACTTTCGTGTAAACCTGTCAAGTTTGACGGTAAGGTGAACTTTAGGAGGTGGAAACATCAGTGCAATTTTGGTTGTACACCTTAGGAGTATCCATGCCTCTTACTCTATCCTCCGATTACGATTCCTCCGATCTTGATCCGGTGGACTTTCGCCGATTATCCATCTCGATCGTAGACCAAACATCTAGCTCCTTAACTCCTAGTAAAACTCCCCGAAGAGATCGATTTCCATCGCCGCCATAGAATTCTTAGCATTCTTTTCCGATCGTCTTTTATGACAAATACTTTGATTATAAGATCGCTAAGGATATATAGAGTGCCTTAGAAAAAAGGAGTATGGCCCCGATAATGCTACTAGGATTAGCCACTCGAGCATAGAGTTTGAAAACTACAAGATGGTAGAGCGGAGTAGAGATGGGAGAACAGATTCACACCTTCGGGACTACCTTAGTGCCATAGAGAAGTGTGGCATGCGTGTACAATGAGAGCCACATTGTGTCCATTCTCCCGAACAAGCTACCACCTTCTTGGTCGAGCTTTTGCAAAATGGACTTAGACACAAGATTGATTCCTTGGACCTTGTAGGAGTTTACAACACCATTAGAATTGAGGAAGCCAACCGAATCTTCTCTAAGGGTGTAGATCCTCATAAAGGCCGGGTTTATCTAGCTGAACATAGTGATAGCCCTAATAGCTCTAAAAGCTCTAGGAATACCCACTCTTCTGATAGAGGTCGCCAGTTTTCCCCTAAAGGGAAATCCTTTAAGGCCAAGGGCAAGCCAACCCATTCTCGTTCTCAAACTTCTCAGCAACCCAAATCTTCGCTTCTAAACCTTATGAGAAAAAGTTCTAAACACTTTGCTTTTGTTTGTGGTAGGACAAACCATGTTGCTCGTGATTGCTTCTTCCGTAAGACTGAACCTGTCAGCAAAAACTCCGGTCCACCCAAACCGCAAGTAAATGTACTTGAGATGGGTGAACCTTCCTCTGGGACATTCTTTAGGTCAGTATCTTTCATTCCTTCTGTTAATTTGACTTGTCAAAACCTAGAGTGGTTCCTTGATTCTGGTGCTAACGTCCCATGTTTTGCTGCTGACCGCTTCCCGGGTTCTCCACTTATCAGGTCTCAAGTGGAGGATGTGTAACTCTTGGAAATGGCTCAGTAGCACACGTGTTAGGGAGAGGACGGATTGATTTGAAGATGACATCTGGGAAAGTTCTCACTCTGTTAGACGTTCAACATGTACCCGACATTAGAAAAAATCTTATCAGTGGTTCCCTTTTGATTCAGTCTGGTTATAAGATTGTACTTGAGTCAAACCGTCTTGTAATCTCCAGGAGTAATCTTTTTATTGGTAAAGGTTTTGTATCTGGTGGTCTGTTCAAGCTCAATGTATGTGAACCTTCTAATTTATCTATCAATGAAAGTTCTGATTATCTTTCTTCCTCTTCATCTGTTATTTTGAACATTGAATCTTCTGATCTTTGGCATGGAAGATTGGGTCATGTGAACTTTGGATCCATTAGAAGGTTGATGAACCTTGAACTGATTCCTAAATCCAAGATTGATCAAGTTTCTAAATGTCAAATCTGTGTTCAAGCCAAATTACCCAAGAAACCATTTCCTCGCATTCACCGTAATTCTGAAGTTCTTGATTTGATCCACAGTGACATTTGTGATTCTTGTAGACCTCCTACCAGAGCGGGAAACCGTTATTTCATTACCTTTATCGATGATCATTCTCGATTCTGTTATACCTATCTGATCAAATCCAAAGATGAAGCCCTTAGCAAGTTCATGATTTTCAAAGCCGAAGCTGAGAACCAGCTAGGCAAGACCGTTAAGGTTCTTAGATCTGATAGAGGTGGAGAGTATACTTCTAATGCTATGTCTTCATTCTGTGAACAGAATGGGATTGTGCATGAGTTTACTGCTCCTTACACTCCTGAGTCCAATGGGGTTGCTGAAAGGAAAAACAGGACATTGATGGATATGGTAAATGCCATGCTATTAAGTTCTGGTGTACCCGAGAACTTGTGGGGGAGGCTTTGCTCTCGACTTGTTTTTATCCTCGAATAGGATTCCTTTTTAAGGACCGTAGCACAACACCCTATGAACTTTGGAAAGGAAGAGCCCCACAGCTCAACTACTTCAAAGTGTGGGGGTGTCTAGCTAAGGTTAAGATCCCTGATCTTAGAACCCGGAAGATAGGCCCTAAAACCTTAGATGCAGTGTTTGTAGGGTATGCTCTAGATAGCAATGTTGGAAGATTCCTAGTTATTAACTCAGAAGTGAGTGAAATAGCTAGAAACACCATCATTGAAGCTAGAGATGCTGTTTACTTTGAGAACATCTTCCCTCTGAGATCAGCCTCCAGTCCCAGTTCTTTTGTACCTCTGACCTCTAGCTCTACTTCTGAATCAGTTCCTATCCCTGTACAGGAACCTAGAAGAAGCAAAAGAGGTAGAGTGGAAAGGAACCTAGGTGATGATTTTGTCACCTTCATGATTGAGGATACTCCTACCACTTATCAAGAGGCTATGGCTCGTTGATTCGGCTTTTCGGAAAGAAGTCGTGAGATGATGAGTACCACTCAATCATGAGTAACCACACCGGATACTTACTTCCCCGCCTCTTGGGAGTAAACCTTTGATCGTAAATGGGTCTTCGGAAGAAGTCGAGACCCGATGGATCCATTGAAAAGTTCAAGGCCAGGTTAGTTGCAAAAGGGTTCAAACAGAAAGAGGGACTTTATTACTTTGACACCTACTCACCAGTTGCTCGCACCACCACCATTAGGATCCTTATAGCACTTGCCTCTGCTTTCAGTCTTGAAATCCATCAAATGGATGTAAAGACTGCTTTCTTAAATGGTGATTTAGAGGAAGAAATTTTACATGGAGCAACTCTGAAGGCTTTGTTATCCTCGGACAAGAGCACAAGGTCCGCAAACTTGTAAAAAATCTCTTTATGGACTGAAGCAAGCCCCAAAGCGGTGGCATGCCAAGTTTGACTCTACAATCATCTCTTATGGATTTGTTGTAAACAACTATGAGCGAGTGTGTTTACGATGAAATTAGTAGATGGCAAATGTGTTATTGTGTGCTTGTATGTTGATGATCCGCTTATCTTTGCTTCGATCTTAATCTTGTCGCGTGATGTCAAGAACTTTCCGAGCGATGAAGTTTGATATGAAAGATCTAGGAGAAGCTAATGTTATCCTAGGAATCAAGCTTACGAGATCGATGATATGGCATCACATTATCCCAATCTCATTACATCGAGAAAAGTGTTGGAGAAATACTGGATATCCGGATTGCAAATCATTGCTACACCTTTTCGACCCCAAAGTGTACACCTTAAGAAGAACAAAGGTGAACCCAGCAAATCGGGATCTCTATGCTCGGATCATAGGATCTCCCGATGTATCTATCGAAACGTAACTAGACCCGACATCGCGTGATTCGTGATCTAGACCGAGTAGATATACCAAGAACTCCAAATCAAGAACATTGGTTTGCTCTTGAGAGGGTTCCTCGATTCCTAAAAGGTTCTATGACTTTTGGATCGAGGTACTGGATTCCCTAGTGTGGTAGAGGGATACACAGATGCCAACTGGATATCTGACTCGGTAGATCTTAAATCAACCTCAGGCCAAGTATTTTTACTTGGTGGGGGAGCTATCCAATGGAAATCGCTAAGCAGAAGCTCAATGCTAGGAGCACCATGGAAGTCGAATTGATTGCGCTTGATTCCACATGTACGTAGGTCGAGTGGATTAGAAATTTACTTTCGAGATTCCTCGTTATGTGTTCTCCTATGCCTCCCTATTGCTATACATTGTGATTCTAAATCGCTATCGAACTGCAAACGTGAAAGTACTAACGATAAAAATGAACAGGCATATGCGGATCCGCCACAAGTCAGTATGGAGACATCTGAAGCACAACGTTGTGAGCATTGATTACATAAAGTCAGAGCTAAATCTAGCAGATTGCCTGACTAAAGGCTTATCGAGACAAATGATAGCCGAGGCGTCGAGGGGAATGGGGCTAAGCCCATAAAGGTCAATAACAATAGCGACCCTACTTCTTTGAATGGAGATCCCAGGATAGAAGTTCAAGGGGAAGCTATTGATTGGTTGACTGGGAGAGCACCCTGTGCATATTTGAGATATGTACATTATAACCCCATTCCTATGACGTGTGCTCTCATGTAGTGGTGTAAAGGTTGAGCATAGCTCTTAATGAGATCAAATGCTGGTTAAGCGAGATATTACACTACAAATATCTCTGGAGATCTCACCTATATGGAGATAGCTGTCAGGCCGCAGCTATGAGAGTCAGCGGGCTAACTCTCTAATAATCTCCATGAAATGATATCGAGCGCATGGCCAATAACGCGCCAACCCCGTTTATCCAAGTGCAATCACAAGATCATCATTAAAGTTGAATTCTGATTCAAGGAGTTGTAGTTCAAGAACTCAGTTCACTACTGTCTCTATCAGTTGGAAACTCTAATGAAAGGTTAAGGTTCAAGTCTTCAAAGACACCTTAGCTTGGTCAAGTGAAAACCCAAGGTTCAGGCTGTTCATCTCTTATTCTTTTGATCATATATTTTTGATTGATTATCTTCCCAAAATCTTTGTTGCATATGTTATCATTGTTGGTCATACTTAGGTTATGAGTGTAGTGGGGGATTGTTGGATGTGGGTCCTGTGGGTCCCACTTGGTCCCACATGTTTTACACTCAAACCAAATCCCTCTCATTCTTTTAGTCCCACATTGCCTATTTTGAAGAGTTGCTAATGAACTCTCTCCTATAAATACATGCCTAAACCATGAACCAAAACACACACTTGCTTACTTCTTCTCTCATATTCTCTTTCTTCCGGGTGTGCTTTCTGCGTGCCTGGAACCGGGTGTGCTTTTTGCGTGCCTGGTAAACCCAAATATTTTGTTCTCATTACGTGGTTCTTTGCTCGAACCTTGTGGGTGCGCTTGGGATATCTCGACGCGAGCGTGCTAGAGCTACGAGAGTTCTTCCTTCCCGGGTTAGTGTATCCCTGCGCTTGAGTGAGGCCGGAAAAATCCTCACGACGAGGAGGCCAATTCGGGCGTTAGGCGAGTGCTTACGCACGCCTACCCCAGGCTGAAAATTTCTAACTGTTGTTTTTGAATTATTATTGTAGTTTGTGTTTTGCATACTATAGTTTGTAGTGTTTGCATGCTATTCAGTAGTATATTTCTTACATTTTCTTTCACTTTCACTCCAGAAACCTTCATATAAAAACATCTAAGAAACAACAAACAATACATTCAATTGGCCATTCATGTTAAATCAAGCATTTCTTTTAACAAGAATGATGTTGCCATCCAGCAATCTTTATATATATATATATATATATACAAGGAATGGTAATTTTATTCCCGTTTTAATGTTTTATTATATGGTTGTTGAATGAGATATATAGATTAGAATGGCCTAATATATTTAAATTTCTATTATATTTAATTATAAAATTTAATATTTAATTATCAAAATATAATTTTTCTTGATAAAAAATCTTAATAGATAATTTCAATATATATATATATATATATTATATTTTTTAAAGAAAGATTTTAATAAACTAGAAAGTTAATGTTAGGTATGGGAGTTGTGCTTCTCATTTAATAAAATGGTATCAAACATGGTAACATGTGTTTTGTTTATGTTGGAATGTGTATTTCATCCTCTAATTTGCCATTTTTTCTGCAATTTCCTTCTGCAAGATAGGGATATATATACCTCCCACTTATTTAAATTAAATGATCTAATTTTCTAACATTTAGACCAATCTCCCTTATAATTCCATTCCATTCTATTATCATTTAATCAAACAATTTTATTTTACTAAAATAAATAAATAGATAACAAGGATATATGGCAATGCATTAATTGATGGCAAACAAATCATCGCTTGTTATCATGAAACAATTTTCATAGTATGTTGTGGCTTAACTGGACTTAGACCCCCACCCAATATTTTAGTGAGTGCCATGGTGTCCGCAATACTTTCTGCCCCTTCATATATTGCTTATTTTTCTAGTTTTATTTTTATTTTTATTTTTTTATCTCTCTTGCCTCATTTTTTTCCTTTTTTTCTCATAGTAAAGAGTTTGGTAGATCATGTTCATCAAACATAATGTTTTGTGAGATTTATAGAATACAAGATTGAAGCTTTTGTTTGTAATGGTGGGCTTTGCTAGCTATTCTCCATTGTTTCTAACTTTGGGCTCTTGTTCATGAGTGCGTGTGTATATATATACATCATAATCATATGATGCTGATATAATGAACTATATATTTGTTTGTAATTATTTATAATTAATAATGATCATATCTATTATCATAACCAATGTTTTAAGTATCCATTATTATCTTGGTTTACCTTCTTCAAAGTAAAAGAGAGAGCCTCATGAATCATGAAAATATCTATTAATATAATTCAGGACCATCAAATACCATTCTTTTGCTTTCATTTCAATATTAAATAATTCATGAGAAGTCAAGGAAGAATGCATCCTATATATATATATATATATATTAATTACCAATTGCGTAAGTCTCTTAATCATTTTTCTCTTCTTTTTTATTTCATGGAAGAACAAAATGTATAAACTAATTCTGCCATGGCCGGTTCCAAATTGGGCAGTAGCCAGCAATTAAATTTTTATTAGAATATCTTTTAAAAGATTGTATATGTATTATTGAATACAAATGCTAATCTATTTTTACTGAATATCTCATCTTTATTAGTTTAAGATTATGTATATATATATCCCATTATATAAATATATATACTTAGTTTACAAAGTGATGAAATAATATTATATAAGTTCTAATTATTATAGAGTTCATTTTATTCTGATCATTTAATTGATCTAGAGTATATATATTAGCACTGATCACAAACACAAACATATATAAAAGAGGATGACAAAGCAATTCAAGAGAGAAATGAAGAAGGGTAATTAATTAAATTAAAGGTGGAAGGAATTGAAGTAGTGTTGCATATATGTATGGGAAGTTGCTAGGGTCATTGAAACTATAATGCAATTGATAGTGGATGATCACGGTATGATACTTTTTGGTAGCTGTTTTCCAGTTTTGACATGGTTACTGATCACTGCTCACTACTGCCTCTCTCTGTTATGAAAGCTGCTATACCATTCATTATATATATATAAACAAATAAATAAATAATAAAAATGCATCTCTTCATCTCTACTCCTCCATGTCCATGTGTTCAACCCTTTTAAACTATCATAACTATCCTCACGTCCATATACTCTTCATAGTTTTCATCAAGCCTGTCCCATGATCACCATCAAAAGCAAACCATGCTTTCTCTATGCTTTCTCTCTTTTCATATATTTATATATAGTTTGAATATAAAAGTAATGTACACTAACACAGAGGAGAGACAGAAGTTGATCAATTAATTATAATAAATAAAATGGTGACATGCATGAGCCACTCTCAACTTCTCTCTTTGCATGCCACTTCCCCCAAAATATTCCTTATACCTTTCCCTTATCCCCACTCTCCATCAACCCCTCTACATCATCTCCCAAAACCCATGGAACCCTAACCTTTCTTCTTCTCCTCCTTTTTTTTAATTTTCTCTATAAACTATATATATATATACATACACTCAAACAAAGAGAAAAATTAAAAAGAAAAAGAAAAAGAAAAAGCAAAACCTTTTGGATGCTTTATGATTGGAATTTGTTTGTACTCTAGTAAGCTAATAACTTAAGTCTATTTCTACATCATAAGTTTGATTACTTAAAAAGTCTAAGTGTGTGCATACTAATAACCCAATTAAACCTGAGAACTGTATATGTGCATATATATATATATATATATATTCAAATAGTCGTCCTTATTGACCAAAGGTGCATGCATGTAATGAGTTCACTGCTAATTAGTAAACTTGTTTACAACTCCCAAGAAGGTGGCCAATTCAGAAACATATACAACAAGAGTAAAAAAGAAAACCCCTAGAAAATTTTAAAAAGGAATTTTTCTGAAAAAGCTTCTGAGTATGAAGTGATGATACATGGTGGCATAATGGCATACAAAGGCACAGATCATACTCATTTCTTTATTCTTTCTTCATCTCTGTGCATGAGAGAAAGAGCAGCAACTCTGCAACCATCCCATATGCCCTGCCACACACTCCCTCACTCACTCACTCACTCACTCACAAACATATATATATATATATATATATAATGGAGTACTAAAGAAAGAAGAGCAGAGATGTTATAGTTTAGTTATTTAGGGTTTTATGAGGAGGAGGAGGAGGAGGAGAAGAAGAAGAGGGCGGCGGGACAGGATAAGAAATAAAGTACGTCCGCGAGTAATATTCCCGACAAGCATGGGATTGCACGCCATTGCATGGGTGTTGAGTTGGGGCCCACTAGTCTGACCACGCGTGCTAAGTGAGTGCTTCTCTACTTCATATATATAATAATTCATATCAATATATTATACATTATATATATTATATATATATAAAGAAAGAAGTCTGTGGTTACGTATCACTAAACAGTACAGTTTTCTGTTACTTCCCATCATTGCCCTTTTTGCACCCATTTAAATAAATAAGTAAATAATTACTCTATTTATATATAATGTTTAGGGTTACAGCCACTCAAAAACTCTGTTAAATGAATCTCTTTCATTATGTATCATGCATGGTTATTCTAGTGTTTTTATCAACTTTTAGTACCCAATAAGTGCCAAAACCAATTAAATATTAGTATGCCCATTTAAATAAATAAGTAAATAATTAATCTATTTATATAACTTGTTTAGGGTTATAGCCATTCAAAAACTCTGTTAAATGAATCTCATTATGTATGTCATGGTCATTCTAGTGTTTTTATCAACTTTTAGTACCCAATTAGTGCCAAAAACCAGTTAAATATTAGTATAATATATATATATATATAATGTGAATGGGCTACTAACCCTAATTGTTGTTGGAGGGAATTGATCCCCCAACCTCCACTCAAGAGCGAAGAGAGTTATCGTTCTTTTGTTGTGAATGTTATTAATATAATATTTTATTTAGTATATAATATATCGAACGAGTTTTAATATATGAACATTGTTTTTAAGTAAGTGATGTTTTTTTAAAAAGAAGTTATATTTAAATAAATTGTTTTTTTAAGAAATGATATTTTATTTTATTTTCCCTAATTCTATGTTTATTTTAATTAACTATTTTGACAATTATCAACAATTCCATAATTTCCAAAGTCAGATATTGTTGTATGTGAAAACTGATGAAGTAGTAATTGAAAATAGTTTTTATAAAAGGGGTTTTTGATCTAATCAATACTCAATAATTTAAAATATTAATTTTTTTAATTAATCTCAATATCAAAATTTAAACGACATTTATTAGAAAACTTAAGGAATACAAAAGTTACGTGAAGTGTAATATTTTATTTACCAAGAAATTGATCTTAGTTACCGAAGTTTGTATTTTTCAAGTGAGTGCTTTTAAATTCGAATAATTGTGTTATGAATAAAAAAATCTCCTAAAAAAGGTCTTCCACTATAAAAAGCTTTTCAATATCTTGCTCTACACTGATTTAAAACATGTGGTTTCTAACAAGCCTGTGGGTCAAACACTATATATATTATTTAAAACATTATATATTTAAATTTTGATCAAAATGATTATATTGTACATCATATAAGTGCCTATACCAAAGTACTACATGCCCTATTCATTTCATGTAGAATTGGTGGACAACAAATAAATCTATATATTTTTTTTTTATGTAAAACATCAAAGTTAATAATGAAGTTCACTTTAAGTTGGAAAAAAAGAAAAACTTCAACCATAATATTTATTAGGGTTATGTTAAAAGTTGATGACATCTATACATTAAAATGCTCATATATGTTATTATATGCAGAAAACAAGTTCCCATTGGTAAAAATATATAAATAAATATATATATATATAAAAATTAAAAACTAGCTAGGGTTAATCCATGAAACCTAATTGCACATGTACAGTGAGAATGTGTGTGTTGGGTGTGGAGAGGGAATGATCATTGATCATGTGCATTGTGAAGCATTGTCAGTTGTACTGGTTTACAGGCACTAGGGTTGGCTCCATGGAAAGCATTTGAGATTGAGAAGACAAATGGGAGGGAAATAAAATGAAATGAGAGACAGTGTGCAGCAGTACTATATACTACTACTACTCCAAAAAGCTCAAACCTCAATGCATTTCATATTTGACAGTCTCCAAATTATCAAAACTTTGTCACCAAGTGAATTTTCAGAACAACATCAATAAAGCACAAGTTAGTGCCTCTTGGTTAATAATCTTTTTGTTTATTTTTTTTTGTATTTGCTAGTGGTCCACAAGATCTTCCATGATAAATCATGGTCTGGAGAAAAATATCATCAGTTTCTCTGACCTCAAACATCTTATCATCTTTTGTTTTTCCTTTTTTTTTTTCTCTTTTCTTTTTGTTCTAAGTGGCCACTATGCTGACAAAGAGGAGATGCATGGGAGAAAGAATGCAGCAAGGCTTTTCTTCTTGGCTTTTGGTGAGATGGAATGCAATACCATTGAGAAGTGATCAAAAACTATAGACAAAACCTCTGCATGTATATATATATATGTTACTATGTATGCATTCATGTGCATCCAAAGTCAATGCATATTCAACTCATAAAACTTTTCTTTATTTTCCATTTTTTAAGAAGAAAAAAATAAATAGAGAGAGCCATAGAGAGAGAGAGAGAGAGAGAGAGAGTTTAATTGGAGAGATTAAATTGTACGTACGAATGCATGCAGGGCATGCATGGAGTGGGCTACGTAGGCAGGTACTCAAAGATAGGCTAAATAAGGGGGTGCAATTAGTGGCATTTTTTGCTTGTATGAAGCATCTAACTTGTTTGAGCTTGAGCTCTCATGAGCCATGATGTTCATGACCTAGCTAGCCCTAGGTTATATATAAGGAAAATATTAGAAGAAGGAGAAGAAGAAGAACAAGGAGGAAGAAGGAAGGAAGAAGAAAGAAGAGGTTTCCTTTCCTATAAAAATTTCCTTTTTGCCAAAAGACCAAAAGAGAAGAGTGCATGGGAAATATCAAATGGGCAAAAGTCTTTGATAGGGCATGCAGTGATGTCAAGTCCCATCAAAGGTCTATTTGGAACAAATGAACTTTGTAGTAGTGTGCTCTTTGCTTTGGAAGCTTTTATCAGATACTTTTTAATCATAAGAAGCCCATTTTAGCCATTAGAGACTCAAGGGTCATAGCTAGCTTGGACTTGTTCTATCACTAGGGTGCATTCATTGTTTTCAAGTCCCATCAAACTATGCCCATTTTGCAGTCCTTGTATTTAGACATCAGTGTTTTATACCCTTCTTTTTCAAATGCCACAGTCCACTATACTTCATAGCCATGCATGAAACCAAAAAACTATATAAATTTTATTAACATATATATATATATATATAAATGCCATGAGAGCACATTGAAAAGAGAGGAAGGAGGGAAGAGAGTTATGATGAGACAGGCATTGATCTACACCTGCCATGCACTCTTTGGCTTTTCTTTTGGTTATTCCATTTCGGAGGAAGAGGAGTTTTTAATTTTATGTGTTTTTTGGGGGAGTGAAACTGATAGGGCAGAGGGCACACATACATAACAGTCCAATGATCTTTATAACAGGGTTATTAATGAGAGAAGAGAATGGAATGTTTGCTAAAAGAAATGGCCTTTCAGCAAACATGTATATATAGCTTTGACATGTCAACTTCCTTCTAGCTAGTTCTACAAATGCATGCTCTGCTTTCCCCATTTGCTTTTTCAACTTCACATGAAAGATGAAAAGTTTTCTTTTGCCCTTCTCTCTCTCTCTCTCAATATATATATATATATATATCTCTATATACAAAGGGCCTTTTACTTTACTTCTTTATTTATATAAAATCACATTTGTAATGTATGTAACTAATCAACATTATATCATCATTAATAAATAACAATGAGAGTTGTTTATAAAAAAACATAAAATAATGTTATATGTGATTTTATATCCTTATTAATTCCCTCTCTCTTTAAGATCTTTAAGGGTTTTTCTCTTTATTTTCTTTTTTTTGTTGTAACCCCTCTATTGCTTATGGAATTTTTTTTCTTTTATATCATGTTAATTCTCTATTTTGCATCTTTGTTTATTTCAATAAATTATAATTTATTTATTTTAATAAAAAATATGTGTTACAAAAAAATTGTATAAATAAAAAATCATTTGAACTGAAGCTAACACTGCATCAAACATATACAAATTTATCTCTATATATATACTATTCAGAAAAATTATATAGCAATTTCTTTTGTAATTAATGATTATAAAAGCATATTAATAGTAGTAGTAATTAATTAACTTGATGAAGGATTAATAAACTCGCCATGGTGATGAATTTGAGAGTCAATTAGATGGTGACACATGGACTAATTAAATTAAATTAAAAGCCAAAAAGAGTGAGAGAGAAGAACCAAAACATTGGGGTTGATGCAGTCTCAACCTGACAGGCCCTTGCCCCCACCTCTTTCTCTGTGAACACACAAACTCATGCATGCATTTACAATCATCAACCGATATTATAAAACTAATTCTCTATCTCAATAAATCTATATATCTATATATCTATATATTAGATATATATAATAAATATATATATATATATATAAAATAAGGTTTTCTCTGTGTAGAAACACAAACTCACATGCAACACTGACAAAGTCACTCATTAGTCCACATGTAACTTTTCTCTCCCACCTGTCTGTTGTGCTCTTCCTTCACTCTCCAATTGCTTCCGTTTTGCTCTCTTTATATAATATATATATATATATTCTTTGGCTTATTAATTAATAGGTCCATGCTTTTTGATGACGATAATGATGATGGTATCATGACGGTTTTTTCTTTTCACTCTCCCTTCTCTTTATACCTACTTACGTATATACATACTTAAATACACTTCAAAATCTATAATAAATACTTGCATTATATTTTGAAACTTAAAGGTAATTAATTAATTAATTAGAGGATGATATATATATATATTTCAAGTTTATTACAGTGAACATGTTAAGAAGAAAATTAGTTGGTGATTAATTTATAAATAAGCGTTATATATGATTCATATATAAAGGTGAACGTGCAGATACTGAAACAGAATGTAGCATAAAAATGGAATGGAGCAGATCACAAGATTCACCACAATGCAAATATGATTAAATAAACTTCAATAATGCATTATATCATAGAACTCATAGTTATGTTGGGAAGAGACATGACAAGATGGGTTAAGAATGAGTGGGCAACACCCCCGGCAGTATGATATATGGGTTTTTTGTTATAATTATACCAGATAGAGTTTGAATATATATATATAGATATATATACATTCATGTAATTTATAACTCAAATTTTTTAATTAAAAAAAAACTACGTACATTATCGTGTCTCGTTAAATCTGTTGTTGTGTTTGAGATTTCTTTCAACAATAAATGATTCTATATATAGTTAATAAATTGATGTGTACTTTTGAGAAGAAGCTAATTATATATACAAATAAAAAAAAAACTTAATTCTTTATGAGCTTGCCGACACTAAAATCCAACATTAATTTAAGCCTATTTACAAGTCATCTCTGCAATGAAGGCATAATTTGTCTCTTTACTAGTGTTTGTTGTATGACATAATGGACTACTTGAACTTATTTGCATCTCTCTTTAAATAAAATCAATACAAACATGAGAGAATTCTATTCATCATAAAGATGACATGCAAGACCTAATTCATATTTATTCATATTTGTACAAACATATATAGTCCTTAATCATCATGCATGCATGAACGTTAATCACGTTTGAGAAAAGACATGTTTAAAAGGTACGTATGTCTTTGTTCTTTAGTTGTTATATCATCTATCATTTCTAACTCGTTGTGTGAATTATCTGATCTTTGATAAGAACAATCATGATCTATAACATTTTATTAACAATGTAGTTAGTTATTATCTTATTTTTTAATGCATGGCAAATAATTGAAGACTCTCAAAGCCTAATTAAATTCATGCAAAAAACCTATAAAAGTAACAAACCCTAATTTTAACCTTTTGTGATGGATGATTCTCTTCTTTTTATTATTTTGTAATTTGCAGCTTCAATGATGTTATGTATGTATATATATATATATATAAATATATATAATATAAATAAATCAAGGTAAAAATACACACATGACCATATAAAAATTTATATTTCCAACAAAGTCTTATTTCTTTATTTAAGTTAAAAAATATATAAAAATATACAATAATCAAATAGATATTTATCGAGTATCTAAAATAAAATTATAAACTTAAATCAACCAAAAACCTATAATGACATTGAACTAATTAAAAGCAAATTAAAAAAAAATAATATTTACATTTTTATTTTCCTTTTTGTTATACACACACATATTATTATCAAGAATTTTTAAAATTTAATTTGGGAAAATAAAATAAAATTGGTGAAATTAAAAATGATTAAAAAGAATATATATATATATATATATATATATATATACACAAAAGCCAATGAGTTACAATTCACAAAGTAGATGTGTGTTTTGACCTCTCCATTTCACCTACTCCAAGTCCAATTGGTAACTTCCATGTTTTGACCATCTTTAACATTATTGACATCACAACCCACCAACCACTCTTCCAATCAAAAAAATCTTAATGAGCTCACCCAAATTAGATCAACCATCAAACTCAACCCTTTTTTATCTTCTTTTACACCCTTCCAATTTTTAATTCAAATACTTATCATATTATGCCTATATTTATATGTCAAATTTTGATAATTTTTTTTATTATTACGTAGTAATTTTAAGTATGTGAATTATAGCATGAAGATATTGAAGGGTATATTAATATATATACATATGCATGTAAATAAGGGAGGATGGTATGATGGCCCGCGGGTAAACGTGTACCACATGAAATCGTACGTGTTGTGGCAGGCGCGTGCGGAGCACGTGCCGATGGGAGAGCTTTGGCTAAGTATGATCTCATTGGTTCACTATCTCGCTACATTGCACCATCAAATCATAGAAAAGGATTTGATATGATACGTGGGACCCAACCAACGATGACTTATGATCCCCCTTCGTCAACCTCATCCTCACCGTCCCGTCTCTCATCTTTTTCCTAGTCCTTATCTCGAGGCAATCTCACGCTTTCCCATTACTCACAAAGAAATATATATATATATATAAATATTGACAATCTCGGTGTCAAGACGGATATATGTGTAGAGTTATTATTTTCAACACATCTGTATCTCATCTTTTATCATCTTTTATGAGTTGAGATTCGACTCTGTCTAATCGTAAGAATATAAATACTATATGCAAAGGATTTATTGTTAATAAATTAAAAGGTTGTTGATTATTGACATAATTAAATAAAAAAAATTATATTTTATTATATATTTATTTTCTATTTAAAACATTTTTTTTACATCTTTCAATAACTTAAAATCAATTAATTTTAAAAAAACCATGTCTTCTTAAGCAAGTATATTTTATTTATCATAAAATTTATAAAAAAAATTAAAATATAATTTTTTAGTGGATATCCAAGTAAACATGATTATTACAAAGGATATGCACCTTTATCCATTTTTACAGGGATATCAAAGTATTATTATTCTAATAAAAATAGTCAATACTAATATATAAATATTAATTAATTTAATAAATTTATATTTAAGGTGAGATATGTAGTATAACAGTTCGTAACAAACCAAATTTAACCTATTGCTTGTCATGTTACATCAAAATTCAACTAATTTAACATCTCTATATATATATATGTAATATTAAATTATGATTAAAAAATTATTTAAATATTTATTATAAAAGTTCATTTTTTAATTAAAATAAATATATATATATACACGTTTCCCATTTCCGTTTCTCGATTCCCAAACATTATTAGTACGAACATTGGTTTGGTTTCTTTCATGTCGGAGAAAGAACCTGGAAATCATGGACTAAACCCTCCGTCCGTAAATAAACTAAAGTTCAAGGGCTTTTCCGGAAATTAATCATAAAGCGACATCTATTCCCATGGGACCCACTTCCCATAAACACCTCCCACGTAGATTACTACGTACCCCCACAATACAACTCTTTTTTTCTTCTCATTTTTTTAAAATATTAAAAATATATATATATATAACAATAATAAGTTCCATAATTATCTAAATAAAATAATATTACAGTATATCATGCAAGCGACCTCCCACCACCTCCCCCTTCCTCTCTCTACGTATGATCCCTTCTTCTTCTCCAATATAATAAAAAAACCCTAGAAACACCAATATAAATATAAATTTTTTAAAATAAATAAATCACTATTTTATTAAAAAAACATGTGAAACAAACATAATCGAAACTGAAAAAAAATAAAAATAAAAAACAATTACTAGAAGTGAGATACAAAAATAGTAAAAAAAAAATCTTACAAAAGAAAAAAACAATCTAGCTAGTGAAAATCACTGTCTGGTAACACAGGTTTACATAGACGGATAGAAAAAATAAAATAATTATTAATTATTATTAATAATTATTATAATTATAATATAAATATAACTGACTAGCCACCATCCCATCCTTTCTCTCTCATAGACTCTTAAGCACAAAAACTCTCTCTCTCTCTCTCTCTCTCTCTCTAAACTATTACATCTCCACAAACTTCCAAAGATGAACAACTGAAAAGAGAAGGAGATCTAATCAACCCTTTTTCCTTCATCCTCATCCCTCTCTCTTTCTCTTTTCTTAATTTTATCTTTATGTCTTTCTAAAGATCACAAAAGAGAAGAAGAAGAAGAAGAAGAAGGAGAAGGAGAAGAAGAAGTTAGAAAGAAAAATCATTGATGGGAAACAACTTGAATCTACAACCTTTGTGAAAGAAAACTACTCATGTGTTGTTGTTTATCTTTATCTTTATCATTATCATCAACATCAACATCATCTTCAAGAATGATGTGTTGGATTTTGAAGAGGAGTTGATGGAGGAGTAGGGTGGAGAGAGCATGAGGAGATGGTCCCGGCGCGCAACCTTCTCCGGCGGCACTACGACAGCTATGGAAGCTGTTTTAGTGAGTTGCACCAACCTAGACAAACAATGAAAGCTCCATTAATGGCTGAAGATGAGACAAAGATAAGTATAACTAATGAAGAACAAGAAGATGAAGAAGAAGAAGAAGAAGAGCAACAAACAGGGACTAGTTCTAAAGAACAAGAAGAAGAAGAAGAAGAAGATGATGATGAGATGATGACTGGTTACAACTAGGAATAGGTAGCCGTAACATCAAGACAGAGAAGATGTCCGGTGATGAGAATCCCCGGTTGATGGAGCTTCCTTTGTTCTCCGATAAGCCTTCTGGTGGAGGTGGTGGATCTAGGTCAATACCAAACACTAGTTCCTTTATGCCTTTGTTTCCGGCTATTGGACAACAAGTCCGGCAACCATGGGGATTATGGACTACTACTACTACTATTAGTCCAAATCCAATGTTTGCTAGTAGTTCAAACCGATATGATTATCGGCATCATCAATATATGTATCCAAGATCACAAGTTTGTTTGAGTGAAGTGAGTTCGCCGGCCGGCACTGGATTAAAGATTGTTAACCCGCCGAGACGGCCTCAAGCCGGTGTTTGGTTCATACTTCAAACCAAGCAAAACCAGTGAGTAATTTGATGATCTTCAATGTTTTATTTATTTATTTTGATTAATTTCTTGATCTTAGTTTTTAATAGTGTGTATATGTGTGGTTAAATGCAGAGGGAGAGAACCCTTTTTGCCTCAAATACCAAAGAGCTACTTGAGAATCAAGTACTAGTATTACTACTATTACTACTGCTTTTGCTACTTCTTCATCATCTTTTTTGAAGAACTTTTTAAAGGGTTTGAGATTCAATCCATTTTAATTTGTTGTAGGGATGGAAGGATGACAGTTAGGTTGCTGAAGAAGTACTTGGTTAATAAGCTTGGATTGGAGGATGAATCACAGGTTATATATATATATATATATATATATGTCTTAACCTCTCTCTCTCTCTCTCTCTTTATCTCTCTTTATCTCTTTATTAATATTTATAAATTCTTTCAAATTATATATCATGCATGTTATTATATATAAGTTGAAGAGTTTGTTGTGTGGTAAATATTTTAGGTGAGATGTATGTATCTAATTGTAGGTGCAGTAGTCAGTACTCACAATGATTAGGGTTTACTTGAGCTTGTTTTGGAACTGATATAGGGAAGGAGGGGCTAGATGTTGGTTAGAGGGTTGGCTATCAATGCTCAGTGTGATATGTTTCATTATTAGGTAGATGGTTTATAGCTTTTAATGTTTTTAGGATGCCCTAAAAACCCTAGGGTTAAGAGTTCATCACCAGTGACCTACCTATATAATTAACTCTTTCTAAGTAATTAAGTTGCCATGGCTTCAAGAGAAGAGACATATAGATATAATGCCTTAAAGAAATCAAACTAGGGTTTGTGTGCATATAAATATTTATATTTTTTTTTCTAGGGTTACAAAGTTTGCTTGTTAAAGACATTGCAGCCATTGTTCTTGTTGGGTATTTGTGCCAACCCCTAAAATAATTTTCACCTACCTTTGGCTGACAGCTATGCTCTACCCTACATCTGAAGTTATCATAAGCTTGAGAACTTCTACATAAAGTTTAATTTATATATATCAAGAAAAAAAAATTGTTTTCTAATATTGTTGTTGTCATTGATTTAGGTTTTTGTTTTCTTTTATAGATGTGTGTAAGACTTCTTTTGATCATTGTGAGTGAAGTGCTACATTTAAGCTCACAATGTTACATCTAATCTTTAGCATGGTTATATATTAAAAATTTATGTTAACTTTTGAAGTATTATGGATTAGAAAACAAGGGGACTACAGGATATATTACTGCCTTGTAGATCAAACTGATGAGTTTTTTTACTTATGAGTTATTTCTATCATTTTGCATTGCTTGATTTTTGTTAGAAAAGATGGTAAAGCTTAATTAATTTCTTATAATGTGTTTGGACAACAACCTTTTCATGATCATCACATCTCAATGTTGTTTTGTTATTGTCCTTTCTCTTCATGTTAGAGAATATTGTTAATTCGATATGGTTTGTTGATTCGTCGTTAATATCATCGATCTAGAATTTAAATAAGTCTATGCTTCAAGTAAGGGTTACTTAGCATTATGGTATTGTTATGATCCATAAATATACTTACAATGCACTAAAAGAACCATTCAGTAGAGTTTAATACAAACAACAAAAATATTCATTGTCAAGAGAGAACTTTTAAGTAATAGAACTGATTATAATCAAAATAGCTTTTGCCTAATTGTCTTTCACTAAAGTTCAAACATATATTGAACTGATATATATATAGTTTCTTTAATCAGGTGAAAGAGTTCAGTAGATGAATAAATCATGCTGAAATTAGAAAATTTGCATTTTGTGAATAGTTAGGGTGAGTACAAAATATATAAATGGTGTTCATCTTGTTGAATAAGACCATGGACTCATTCATAGAGTTGACCTTCTTGCAACAAGGAATCAGTTGCATGTTGCCACTATCCTTGTTATTCTCTGGTTTATTCTATATATGCATTAATTAAATAAGATTAATTCAAGTAGTTCACAGACATATATATATATATATATACACACACACATTTTCTTACCTAAAACATTCTATGAATGGTGTGATTGAATTGACAATGCATTTTCTTTTTTCTTTGTTTAATTCTTGCACTGTGTGTGATGTACGTATGCTCTGTAATGTAGGTTTGATTAATAATCCTTTAGTCAACTATATGATGATAAAGAAAGAGGTTTATATATATATATATATATATCAAGGAAACAATTAATTAGCTTTTAAGTTATAATGGAAAAACATGAAGTTTAGACCTTAGAATTCTTATATTAAATATCTCCTATCCACTCAATGATTAGCTAATCAACCATGTTGTTTCTTTCTTTAATAAATCCCAAGTCTTAACCAGAAGAAGAAGCAAGAAAGATGCCAATTATGTTGAAGCATTGACTTAGTTAGCATAAGACTTTGTTAATCTTGTTAGATATATATATATATATATAGAAGAATAAGTGGTTAATTAGAGTTATACTTAAAGTTAAAATTAAGGAGAAGGATTAATCTTAAATTTTACATCAATGCAAGACATGTAGTGCACTAAATGTTAGCACATATATATATATATATATATATATATGAACATGAGATGGACGTGGACATGTTGCATGATTCCTTAGTGGAGTTGATCATCCTCACGTCAAGCTTGTCTCATCCCTTATTAATAGAGAACTAAAAGAGAAAAATGGTGCATAGGTTTAAGGCTAGCTTTTGTGGTTAGAGAACTAGGACCCATCAAGGACTTAAGTGGTGCACTTTGGTGGAGTAATGAATTGAAAGGCCATCATCTTTGGAGAGTGAGATAGGAAAGAAAAAGAAAGGGAATGCATGGGTGGAAGATAGAAGATGCTTTTATTTATCTACACTTAAAAATCATTAGGGTTTCACAAGTTGGTGAAGAGGAAATAGTGATAAAGAGTGGACCACCCAACTATATATATATATATATTCATATATTTATATATTCCATTGATATATAAAATGCATGGAGAACTATATAAGATTATATATATATAGAATGAAAGTATAGGGTTTGTGAAGGAATATTATGGAGTTATTTTATAAAGAGAGAGAGACGTGCATGAGATTTTGTTTTGTTGTATGATGTGTTTGGTGAAAGATGGAGGATTGGAAGAGAGATAAGAAAAGAGAAAAGGTTGTAAATAAATAATAGTAATAATATTATTATTATTATTAAATAAATAAATAATAATTATTTATTAATATGATTCCTTGGCGTGCTTCTTGGATCCGCCACCTTTCATTCTATCTCTATCACTATAGATAAAAGAGGATATTTATATTTAGAGGGTTTTACCTAACACCCCCTGAAAAATAGCTAAATTAAATGGCATCTTTTGGAACAACTTTTACTTTAGAATAGGATAAACTTTTTTTTTAACCATTTTATTTTATAATATAGTGCGTGATTTAAATGTTTTTTTTTTTTTTTTAACTTTGGTATAAATTTATATACACATGTTGATGAATTTTAAATTTTTAATTAGTTCAACTTGTGGTATTATGTGGGAATCTTTTATATCTAATAAATCATCCTTATCAATCTCCACTCAAATATTAAAAACAGGTTCATGCATAGCAAATATATAAAACATTACTTTTTTTTTTCCTTTTCCTTGATTAATTATCATTGAAAATTATTGTTTATTTACCTTTAACTTTTTTCTTCTCCTTTTAGAAAGAATTAATTAAATAGTAAGAAAGTTTAGCGACAAAGTGAAGATTTGTGGTTACTTAAAAAAATAAAATAATAATAATCAATTATTTTTTTATAAAAAAAAGGTCCGATGTCACAATGCATCTCACAAGTGTTTTTTTTTTTTTTGAATCTAAAACCAGGTGGAGATAACATGCAGAGGTCAAGAACTTATGCATTCATGGACACTGCAGTATGTTAGGGACAATGTCTGGTTTTCCGGCGAGACGATGACGGTGTTTCTGCCGGAGTCTCCGGTGGCCGATCAAGTGATGACATTGCAGTATGGACGGCCAGCGCGATCGATATAATACCGACCCGACCGAAGAATTTCTTTTTCTTTTTTTTTTTTTGGTTCTCTTTTTAACTGCTGATCATCCCTGCACTTTTTTTTTGGTTTAATCTGATTCATTGAGAGCAGCAATTTTGAGGGATTAGTTTACAGCATTGTCAATCAATGTATTTCAATCCCCAACCAATCCTTTAAATCACTAATTTCAAATCAATACCTGTTTCTTTTCTATATGTTTTTGTTGCTGCTTCAATCTGTCAATCATTAACTCACAGTTTAAAAAAAAATTTAAAAAACAAATGAAAGATGAATTCTGAAAAATAATATATATAGTTTTGTGTAGGTATAATACTCAATTTAGTTTCTCTATTATTTTGAAATGGTTTTTCAGTTTTCTATTATTTTTCGTCTTTATAAAATCCCTCAGTTTGGAAAAGCAAAATTGACAAGGTATTTTTCATGATTAAAAAAATTAAAGTATGATATCAATTTAGTTTTTCTATTATTTTGAAATAGCTCTTTAGTTCCCCAATTAGTTTTGCCTTTAAAAAATTCCTATATTTTATTAATTTTCTAGGTATAATACTCAATTTAACCTTTTTACTGTTTCAAAATAGCCCTTTAATCCCTTATTAGATGAAGTATTTAAAAGAAGAAAAATAATAGAAGAACTAAAAAGCCATTTCGCAATAATATAAGAACTAAGCTGAGTATTATAATAAATTTTTAATCATGAAAAATGCAATAGAGAAACTTAAAAATAATAGAGGGACTAAACTGAGTATTATACCTTTTACAAACAGTTATCGGGTCATATATATATATATATATATATAAATATAAAAGCAAACCTGGAAATGTCTGTCATAAATCACATGAGATGATTCATACCATGATCTGCAAATAGATTGATGTGTTGATGAAATAATGTCACAAGATAGTTTGTACAGTTTGTGATTACTGAAGAAACAAAAAATCATGCACCAATTTGTACGGAGAACACACTGAAAGTCATCTAACCAAAGAGAACATTGTCAGCCAAACAGTGAATTTGGAGAAATGAGTTGCAGCACTGAAAGGCTATTGAATGAAACAGTACTAATTTTTGTCACATTATATTTAAGGAACAAACATATTAAATGAAATATATATATATATATATATAAAAGCTAATTTAACTACTTAATATGATGCATTCTAACAAAATAATAATTAATATAATGATCTCAGGATGGCAAACAGCTCTCACAGTTTTAAGTACTGAAGACAATTTGTACGCAGAAAAACTTAAGTCTAACCAAGAGAACATGTCAAGCACACAGCAAAGTTCGAAAGTGCCGTCAATGATATTCTTCAATGCAGCATTGATACGAGATACGAGTGAAACGGTAAAATTTTGTCGGATAATGGAAGAAACAAGAAAATATCAGAGTAGCTGCATGCAGGCAATTTTATGACAATTAGAAAACATTGTGTTTCTAAAGAGGTATGACACTTATATCACCAGTCACTACTCACTAGGCAGGCAAAAGGGCATGAATATTTACAAGCATTGGTGCAGCAAATCAAACACTGCAATCTGATTTTAGCACTGAGACAAACCTTTATAGAAAAAAACATTAAGGGGTTCTTGACTCAGTTGTCTCTAGTTGATAACTAATAGCAGAAGTCCAGAGAATTATAGAAGATCCTTCAACAATTCAGATAATGACTAACTAAGAAAAGAAAAGGATACTATTTTCTGCAAAAAAAGATTGAGCTCCAAAATTAGCATTATGAAGTTATGAACTTTTTGGCAAGCAAGAAGGTAACATTTCAACCAATAACAGAAAATATAACAATTACAAATAGTTTGGGTATCATGGAGTAACTACTCAACCAAAGATAAGACATTAAGTGAGCAACAGAAAGTCACATGAGATCTGATCACATTACTGAATGCATGGGAGTTATAATAGCTGAAAAGTAAGCTGTAGAACAGATAGAGCTGGCAAACATGCAGGTAATTTGTCCCAGATGAGGTTAGAAAGAGGCAAAAATACATTGAACATCATGGATGACAACTATGGGAGAGGAAACATAAAAATTAAAAAGATGAAATTCTTTATAAGGAATTGGTACCAATAATGTATTCACAACTGAGACCCTAATAATTGTAGAAGTACCCACTAAAGGACATAAACCACATACCATTGTCTAGATGCTTGAATGAAATTAAGCAAGAAAATAGCTTAGAATAATACTACACCAACAACTTCCATGCCAAGTTTCATAATGGCACAAATGAATCCTCACAGGTTTCATCATGGATAGGAAAAAAGGGATTAACTGTCACCTGTTACCAAATATTATATGAAATCCAATCATGACCCAGGGAGAAAAGCAAATGAGATTATTACTTGTATTTGTTAAACCTTCTAATAAATATGCAAGATGAAACTTTTCTTCAAGTCAACTTTGAAATATGTTTGTTTTCTAAAGATGAGCTCCAAATTACAGTAAACTAAGAATCTGATACATGGCATATTACAATGGAAAGCGAACCTGCAACCACTACAACTGTCCATTATGCCTCGATATTATTGGAATTTCTTTGATGAGAAAAGAATATTATGACTAGTTAATAATCAATAGAACTTTTCATCAATCATTAAACAGTAATTATTTGGCTCATGTTAAAGGTCAATGTCTTAGAAAAAGATAACAGAGACCTATGAATCAGGCAAAATGTGAATGTAGAACTGTTCACAAGTGTGAGCAATTAGGCATTCTTTGGATGTACAGCAATATCAGAAGTTGAATATCACAACTTCTTTGTGTTTATCCACTCTGGGAAGTATCATGAGCCACAAAATAATTTGTTGAGCTTTTTGCAAACTAAAGCCATTTTACATTAAACATATCAGGATATTCTTTTAAACCTCAGGTATAATGCAACAAGTCAAATTTTAGGATATAATTTTTAAAGACTGTGGCCTAGAAGTGAACAGAAAAATGAAGATCATGAAGAACTTGTAATGGATCAAGATATATAAGAGCAACCACAACCCAAAGAGAGAAAAAAAAAAGTGTCTTCCAGCCAGAAACTAACAATTAAAGTAGATATCATAAAAACATTTATGTACACATACAAACATATGTTACAAGTTCTATCGGCATAATGCAGCTTGGAGATATTACAATACTTATTAGACCAAATTAGCGTCCTTACAGATTTCGTACATTTCAGTAATTCATCCTGGTGATAACCTAAGGGATATATCTAAAACCATTACTGGTTAGATTATTCAACTTGTACACTATTGTAATATGTATAGCATTTAATAGATTTGTCTGATGTTAAGAGAGAAATGTGCCCAACATCCAAGCCCATTAAAGCGCACATCAGCTTGCACCCAATGCTTGATTATGGCACCTTTTCTATGGATGCTTTGACAACTTGATGGCAAACACTTCCTTCTTGCATACAATTAGGCAATAAAGTTACGACACCAATGGTCCAAATTAGTTATAAGAACATCCCATCAATCAAAGTGTCAAACAAAGTACCAAGCAAAATGAACATACAGGTCTGCATATCACACATGCCACTTCACCTTAACCCTCAAAAATATTAAATTCTTGCAAAGAATATTGCAAAGGCAGTAAGGGCATTTAATATTAGGTTGGGACTTTAAAATCCAACAAAGAGAAATATTGTTCCGCATTGCAAAACTTCAATGCTTAAGAATTTAAAGTGCACCTAAATACATTTCGAATCTCAATGAAATATTAAAATATTATCAATCGAAGATTTCTGTAATTAGAAGTTGTTTATAAGATTTTTTTTTTTTTTTAATGCTCAATTTGAAAGCCTATCTGATGATACCACCTGCTGAAGGACAGAAAAGACTTTGATCAATGCGACAACAACAAAAATACAGGCCGAACTTTTTAAATAAATCAGTCATGTAAATAAAATTGAGCTTAAAACATTAGGTCTCTTAGTTATCCAGAAAAAGGCCCAAATTAGTTATTAAACATCCAGTTCCCAAAGTATCAAACAAATAGGGACTAAATAAAATGAACATACAAATTTAGATTTTAGAAAAGATTTTCCTAGGTAGAAACCAAATGACTTGCATATCATACATTAACCTTATCCCCCAAAAATAATAAATTCTTTAAAAGGATGTAGCCAAGCAAGAAATTTAAATTAAGAAGGGATTTCAACATCCGTCCAAGTTGAACTACATTCCACATTGCAAAAGTTTAAAGCTTAAAAATTTTAAGGCAAGTCTAAATATATTAAAAATCTTCATGAAATACGACAAATCAAAAGTTTCTATAATTAGAAAGTTGCCTATAAATTTTCATTTAGCGTTTAATTTGCAATAATGCATGATTATATGAAAGGCTAGATGACAGCCATAAGCCAAAAAGACAATTGAATTGATTCAAAATAACAATGACATAAATACATATAATTTTTGTAAGTAAATGTTAAAAAAAAATGAGCTTAGCACATTGGGCATCTTACTTTTAGCATATAAAACTATAATACAATAGAGAAGACAAGTTCCAGAGATAGTTAAACACAATAAAAAGCAAAGCCAAGTATGCTAAGCAACAGACTTGAGATCAATCAAGTGGGAGCTAAATGTTACATTAAATAAAGCAATGTGCTTTTCTCTATACATAGCTCCTCTAAAACAATAGATTTAATTGCCCAAAAACTGAAGGTTGAATTTTCATAAGCAAATAGCAGATGCAAGAAGAGGTGGTCTTCCCTAGCATAGTTCATAGACAGTGAACCTACTCTTCAGTCTTCAAGAATAATTTCGGGCCACATGTTGACTTCAAAATATGGATCAAGTTCAACAATAAACATAATGAACGGGTGAGTTCAGTAAGAGCAGAGAGTTAAGTAGATAAGCTATCCTAGGAATTCCATTGTTTACATGCATGTGATTAGTAAAAGCAAAAGAGACAATCATGAACCAAAAGACAAATTGTTCAAGACAACAAGGCAGGCAATATAGAAGGCTGATTGGCTCAACTTTCAAGCAAGAACTAGAAGACATTGTTCAAAACAACAAGGAAAATACAAGTGAATCATTTCTAGTAAATGTAAATAAGGACGAGCTTAACCAATTCACCATTTCAGCTTATTATTCTGAACTATTGGACTAAGAACATAAAGGATTCAAACACAACTTAGAAAAATGGTCAGACACAATAGCAAACAAAGCGTTGCATGCTGAGTAAGCAACACACCTGGAGTATAGCTGAATGATATATTGACTAAAAGGATGGGTTACTGTAGTTATTTCATCTCAATCAAACAGTTTGATTGCTGAATAAATTGAAGAATTGGTTTTGCCCTAATGAATAGCAGATCCAGGAAGAGGTCGCACTCCTTAGTACAGTACATGTACAACAAACCTTCTCTAGCTAATGCAGCCTTTTCAGCATGGGCCAAGTATATAGTAAATAGCCTGAATACCCAAGCATAACTAAGCATATCAAGATAAGTCACCCTGTGAATTTCACATAGCAGGAACAACAATCCTGACAAGCGAATTGAACTCCACGCTACAAGAACAAACAGATCCAAATGCAAATATGACAAATTCCACCATGAAAAAGCCACAACAAGGAATTATATACTTCTCAAAATCATAATCCAAGTTTCAAAATTTTTTATTAGTTATCCTAATTATTCATCCAATGAGTACATACAAAAGGGAAATTAAAGATTGTCAAAGTTATGATAAACTCAACTTGGCCACTCTCACCTCCAATTCTCTATCAGATCTTTAACTCCCATAGCACATCTATATCAAGACGTTCCATAAACAAGTAAGGATAACTTAGAACCATGAAATTTTGATGGGCAAGACAAAACAAGCTACATCAAAATATACAACAAATGGAAGCATGAAACCTAAATATTGAACAATACTACTTGGATCAAAACAGGAACTTGTAAGTGATTTCTATAAGCATTAGAACACCAAACCCTAAAATATTCAACTTCACCTTATGTAAAACCTTTCCGGAGCTTCTGGATGGCAGAATACATCTTCCTCCTAGATCCAACAGCATTGATGCCCATATCCTTCAAGTCCTCAAGCGTCAACAATGGCAGCACCTCCTCATCCACCTCATGGATCTCAAACACCGGAGCGTATCGCCCCAGCCCTAATCGATCAAGCCACGACCGCACCCCACCATTCCGGTTCTCATTCCAATCCCCACCGTCAGTCTCCGACGGTTCATCCCCATCAGCAGCAGCAACCTCACGGTTCTCAGAGTCCTCCCGGAAGCCATCATCCCCAGCGTCCTCTCCGCCGCTGGACTTCAATTCACCAGCTTCAGCAACGTCGTCAGGCCTCGAAATCCAGTTCGATCTGGCGCGGCGAAGAGAGGCAGGAGGACCACGCCGGGGTTTACCATCACGGAGGCCTTTCTTGAAGGCGAGGGTTAGGGTTTCAGGAGGATTGTGCTCATCTTCATGGTCATCGGAGGGGATGGTGACAACGCGGGGCTTGAGGGAGGGTTTGGAAGGGAGGGACCAGTGTTTGGGGCGGCGGAGGAGGGGTTCATGGGGGATGGCTGCTGGTGGTTCTCCAATCTCGCCAAGCCGGACACTGGGCCGGCGCTGTCGCTTGGAGCTAGGGCCAGAGGGAAGTTGGTCAGCAACGGCCGATGAGGGGGCGATGGAGCTAGGTCCGTTCGCCGGCGCATCCGGCGGGAGGGGCTCCGCCATTAGAGAGAAAAGTAGAAGACTTGGGAAGGAAGAAAGAGCAGCCAGCCAGCAGTGGGAACACTCAACTCAACACTGTAAATGGATATATACTTCTCTTTTATTTTTATGAATACTTTTTCTAGACAAAATAAAATAAAATAAAATAAAATTAACTACTCCAATTATTAAGCATAAATTAAAAAAATAATAATAATAATAATAATAATATAGACTACTGTAGACTTATTGATAATACAGTAGATGATGATGCGTACGATATTCCAGATAAATCAGAACTTATTAATGGAATCCAAAATAGTAGAATATTTAATAAATTTGATTGTAAATTAGGATTTTGGCAAGTAAAAATAGACTCCAATAGCATAAAATGGAGATATTTTGAATGGTTAGTTATGTCTTTTGGTTTGAAAAATGCACCTAGTATATTTCAAAGAAAGATGGATTATGTTTTTGGTAAATATAGAGAATTTGTTTGTGTTTACATAGATGATATCCTCGTGCATAACAAAAGTAAGGTAGAAGATGTGGGACATTTAAAACTTGTTTTTAGTTAACTCCTAAAAAATGGAATAGTGGTTAGTCGAAGAAAGGCACAATTTTTTAGAAGTAACATAAAATTCTTAGGAGTAGAAATAGATAATGATCAAATTAAGTTACAGCTACATATAGCTAAGAAGATTTTAGAAACACCTCAAATCATAGATGTTAAAGTTCTATAGTAATTTTTTGGATTAGTTAATTATGCTAGACCATTTATTAAGAATCTTGAAAAATTAGTAAGACCTCTTTACAATAAAAGTTCATCAACGGGAGTAAAGAAATTTAATGTAGAAGATGATAAGCAAATTAATAGAATTAAAGAGATAGTTCAAGATTTACCAGATTTAAAACTACCTTTAGATAGTGATTACTTAATTGTAGAAATAGATAGATGTGAATTAGGATGTGGTGCAGTCCTTAAGGCTAAACCCAATAAATACGCATCTAAATTAGAAGAAGTAATTTGTAGGTATAGTATTGGTAACTATAAAGAAACAAGGCTAACACATAGTATAGATCAAGAGGTATTAGCAATAGGGTATGAATTAGACAGCTTTAGGTTATTTTTGAAAAATTAAAAAGAAATCTTAGTAAGAACAGATTGTGAAGCAATACTTAAGTTTTTTGAAAATAAAAATAGTGAACCAATTAGTCAGCGTAGGTGGTTGGCATTTAAAGATAGGATCTTAAATGGTAATTATAGAGTAAATTTTAAGCATATTAAAAGTAAAGATAATAGTCTAGCAGATAAGATATTTAGATGCATTTTCTTAGAACAAGTTCTTGAAAAACTTCCTTGATTTATCTAACAAGCTTTGTATCAGTAGTTGATACATCTTAGAGAGTATTTCCTTAAATAAAGCACTGTAAGTATAGCCCTTTACTTGTCCATACGCTTAGTCATAGATGGGGATTACAAGACTAGTAAGTTCCTATGTATCTTCACTAATGTGGAAGCAAAGTTTCTTACACCAGATCTTAGTTGGTTCATACGCCTAGCCATAACGGGGATTACAGGTACCAGTAAGTTCCTTTAAATTATGAGCTAATGTGACAACTAAGCAATCTTACCTTTGTAATTAATAATAAAAGCTATGATATTTAATCGGTTTATATTCCTACAGGATGGAATAAACTCTGGCATAAAGTTCGACCTTCCCAGGTACCAAGACCCAATTTCTCAAAAATCAGCACACTGGCTTGACTATATATCCATTGGGATCCCCCATGTCATTTAATCTGCCCTTAAACCTCATGTTGGACCAGCAAGAAAGAAACTACATTGACAACTTATGGACAAATAATCGTCACCCCTCCTTCCCAAAAATCCTTACCCAATTTTGTGACTATCTCCATTCCAAAAATCTCAAGATCCAATATTAGATTTTTGTTAACTTAGTTCTCTCTCCCGAAAGGGAAAGGGAGGTCTAATGGAGTAATCCTTGCCAACGTTTGATGGTAAGCAACCAAGGATAGCCTCTAACCATTAGGTTGGTGAAGATGTCAAACTGTCATGGTGAAGGGTGATAGGTGAAGTAAGTCGTGCCAGTTGTGAGGTGAAGTATTTAGGCTGACCGACGCCGAACCAGGTTGAACAAATAAGGTATGATGTCTATTATATCATATATTCTTAAAGCTAAAGGACCGGCAAAGAAAGTACCCTTTGAGGCAAGTGACCATTTGAGGGGAAAAGAGTAGCGTAGATTCGATGCTTGAAGGACTATATGATATTATATGATCATCTACCTTGTTTTTGTAGACTTGCAGCTGAGGCAAATAGTAAGAAAACTAATACCTTGGCAAGAAGAGAAAAACTGAAATCTGGTAACATGAGGTAATGACATCAGAGGTAAGACATGAATCCAGGAAATGAAGGGAAGGTGACAAGGATTATTTTATTAAGACACTCCTAAGTGCTGAGTACGGAATTCTCATAAAATGGTTAAAGAAAATAGTTTAATGATTAAAGTAGTTATAATTGCTAAAGTAGTTTTTATTCCAGCAAATATAATTCTAGAAGTTAAAATAGTTTATATTTCTGCAAGATTAATCTTAAATTTAATTTCAGTCTTTATTCCAGATTTTACTATAGATAATATAGTAGGTAAATTAGTTATTATTATAAATTCTCTTTGGTTTCGCTACGGCAATAATCTATGAAACTAGTAGGATTAATCTTAGATTTAATTTCAGTCTTTATTCCAGCTTCCACTATAGATAATCTAGTAGGTAAATTAGTTATTATTATAAGTTCCCTTGGGTTTCACTACGGCAATAATCCATTGAACTAGTAGGATTAATCTTAGATTTAATTTTAGTCTTTATTCCAACTTCTACTATAGATAATCTAATAGGTAAATTAGTTATTATTATAAGTTCCTTTGAATTTCGCTACGGCAATAATCCATGGAACTAGTAAGAATAATCTTAGATTTAATCCCAGTATTTATTCCAATCTAATTATGAATTCAGTAGAGTTATAAAATTATATTAGAGATATTTATCATCATAAGTATGGCCAGTACGTTTTAGAAATAGATTTACGTAATAGCATAAATTTATATTGCCAATTAGACTTATTGTGCCAGATATTAAGGGAAATTAGAGATGGGTATGAGGATTATGGTCCATATATAAATCGATCATTCTAATTTTTTAATAATATGAAAGAGTAATATATCATCAGTTAAAACCGTATTAGTGTATTACACATTAATACACAGTATCGTAAATGATGAATTTGTATAATATTTATATAAACAATAGTTGTTGATGATCCAACGACTATAAATGACTCTACCGCATATGTACACAAACAACAATCAGGAACTCACTGCTGTTGGCCCGAGCATTTAAATATATATATATATATATATGTATTTTTAAAAAAATTAAGAAATTGCTTTTCATAAAATTAAAAAATAATTTAATAAACCATGTAATCATAGACTTGTAATTCTAAACAATAAATCCAACATAAGTTGATTTTGTAATTACATAAATACTAATCAAACTCATCAGTATTGTAAATATATATATATATATATATATTATTTATATACAAACAAATTCTAAAAGTTTAAGATTTACTAAATAAATTTGGATAAATTACATTCATTGAACTAAAATAAAAAAAATAAAAAATAAAAAAATCACAAGGATTGTGAGATTACAAAGAAACAAACATATTTCACATTGTTGTGTGCCAAAATCATGAAAGAACCAAAGTTTCTCTGCAATTTGAAGCACATCAATACTACAACAATGCCTGATTATTTTCTTGTAGATAAGTTCGTGACTCCGCAAGAACGATACAATAATCCAAACTAAAGTAAAAACCAAACAAACGATCGCCACTTAGACTTAATATACACATGTATTAATTGTCAGTCGAAAAGTCCTGCTTCGGAATTCAGATATATGAACAACAGATTGAGCATGATGGTTTTCCTTCCTCTCACTTTGTCTGGTTTTCCAGGATTGGAGAATTTCTACTCTAACTTCTTCAGCTTTGCCTCAGCATGAGAATTCTCGGATTCAACAGGGAAGTATTTGATCCCAACAAGGTCACCGACTTTGCTAAGAACCTGCAAAGATCAATGCAAGAGAATTGGAATTTGGAGGTCGTGGTGGATGAATTCGTATTTTATTCAGAATGAAACAGAAATCGTGAATGACTGGCGGATTGTGTGTACCTCCAAGCCTTTCATAAGGTCTTCCCGGGAATGTGAAGCCGAAATGCAGATACGAGCCCTTGCGAGGAGAAGTGGAGTGGCCGGGAATGCGACAGTAACCACCGCGACCTAAAAATGTAGAGATATTGAGATGTTGACTCGGAAAAAAAATTCAGGAGATGGAGATTTGAATGATGTATGTGAAGTGAATGTGTAAACTGCAAACTGCTTACATATGATTCATGGAATGCATATGAACATGAGAAAAAGGAAGCAAAAGACAAAATGTGTGAGGGTGGACATGACCAAGTTCTCATCGGTCAAAACAGTCAAACGATAAATGTGTGAGGGTGGACATGACCAAGCTCTCATCGGTCAAAACGCTTTCCATATTAGAGCACAGACAATAAAGACCAATGGCGAATATCAAAACCACCATGCATTTTCACTGCTTCAGTGCAATAAGATGCTACTATCACAACGCAAAAGAGAGATCTAGTAAAGATTAAGTAAATGAAATGCACAAAGAGGATAGATCTAATAAAATGATGACATTCATAAAACACAAACTGAGTTAGAAGCTGATTGTGAACCCTGAAAAAAATGAATTTGTTGCCACAAAGATGACAACTAGTTGAATGTTCGCTCATCATATGAGTAATAAACAGAATAATAGTGTAAGTTAAACCCTGGAAGGAGAGAAGGATGCAACAAACATAACATGGAAATGGGACTAAACAGTGTAGTATGCATGTAACATAGTAAGAACTACTCACATTCTGTTTAAGACATTCCCTAGAGAAGGCAGGGATTTTTGCTGGATTGTAAAGCATTATGGGCATAACTGGAGAGTCCTCGTCACCAAGAACCTCAAAACCCATCTTATGAAGCTCTGATCGGAAGAAATTGCTGTTATCACGAATTTGTGCTAACTTTTGAGCCCCTAAAACAGTTAAATTTTCAAATAAGTCATTTCCCAGACTGAAGAATTGAATAGAATGCTGTCAAAAGTGAAAACTAATAAACCTGGAGTAATCCTAATTTACCTCTGTTAGATCCATCCTCGCCGAGAATAACCTTGATAGCTGATATAACTTGTTGTACTGCAGGTGGTGACATGGATGTCCCATAAAGATGCGCTGGGCAAGTGTGCTTTAAGTATTGGATAATTTCCTGAGAACAAAAGAAAGAAGAATTAGTTCAGGTTTTACAATTTTAGCTAAAAGCATTTGCTATTTCATGAAAGCAATTGCTCAAAATTTAAGAAATTTGAACCTTGGATGCTGCAATGTATCCTCCACAAGATCCAAATGATTTTGTGAAAGTTCCCATCATGATATCAACGTCAGCCGGATCCACACCTAAAAGCTCACAAACACCTCTGCCTGTTTTTCCAATTGCACCAATGCTATGGGCCTCATCCAAGTATGTGTATGCCTATTTCAAAATATAATAACAACGATTTAAGTTTAACATTTTCAAGCCAGAACAGAAAAACAACTGCTGTGACCGCCAGGCTCTCATAGGAAGATGATAATGCCCAAGTGAAATTGATTACAATGAACGGTTGGTAAACCATTATGAAAACTACATAGAACCCAGAATGTGAGTGAAAATGGAAAACATAGCCATGTCAATGTGTTTATACCTTATATTTCTTGCAGACGGCCATGATTTCTGGAAGTTTGCAAAGCTCCCCTTCCATGCTATAGATTCCCTCCAGTATAACAATAATCTTCTTCCATGGCCTATGTGTCCGAGGCTGCCCCTCGGCAATCTGCTCTCTCAGAACCTCCTCCAAGTGAGATGGAGCTACAAGTGCAATATATAAAATTGTAAGATTCACCACAATGCAAATACAGTTAAACGAACTTCAATAATGCAGGAATATCGTTGAACTCACTGTTATGTTGGAAAACCCGCACAGTTGCACCTGATCCTCTAGCACCATTGACAATAGAGTTATGGTTTAAAGAATCACTGATTATCAGCCCTCCCTGAAGATACAATCACGAAGAGTGAACATCCCATCAGCAAAAAGATAGTCGGATAAGTACAACTGTGTGTTCCATTTCTTTTCACTCTGATAGAATGAAGTCACTACAAACCTTGCCAATCAGAGCAGGGATAATAGCAGAGTTTGTCACATAACCCATGCCAAAAAGGATAGCAGCTGGCTTTCCAACAAATCGAGCCGCCAACTCCTCCAATTCAGTGTGCAGTTTAGTGGTGCCTGATGCATCAGAGATCAGAATCAACATAACTCTAAATGGATGGAAATTGTCCGCCCTAACAAGTTGTGTAGAATAAATATTCATACCTCCATCAACTCGGACACTGCAGGTACCGGGAGAATATTGCTTCAGAGACTCAATAACACGCGGTGTGCAATATTCATCAGCCGCAGCAAAACCAAGGTAGTTGTATGATCCAAGGTTCAGACATTTAGTAATATTTGAGGTCCGGCTGCATTATAGTGAAGAAGTCCTCAGTACAAAATGCAAATGGGAATGTTTATTATAGGACTTAATTCTCTAACACTACGCGCATAAATGGTTCGAAACTCAACCATTAAGCATATCTTAAGTGGCAATATAATCAATACTACAGGCAGTAAAACAAAGCAATGAAATTCAGTGAAATATCGGATGGCAAAACTTACTGCAATGTCTTGTTATTGTCATTTGAATAACGGTCAACCACATCTATCCAAGAATCTGGAGCACTCGCAATAGGTCGGCCAAAACAGTCCTGGCAAACAGAAAGATTTGAGCAAAACCTTCAAAGCTCTTCATACATGAGAGTCCTCAATTCAAAGCCCATTGGCAACAAATACATACATACATACATACATACTTCCATACATATATAAAAGAAGAGTTCATTCAGAACATGATATATAAGCAGAAAGAATTCATTCCAACTAATCAATCTCGTTCAGAAGTAGTTTTTCATCGAAAACAACACAAGTGTATCACTCTAGCTATTACACACTTTATACCTACCAAAAATCATATTTCATGGAAGACAAGAATCATAATTCCACAAAATCTTTATTTTCCTACTGACCAGGATCATACACATTCAACAGAAAAAACGTCATGCTTAATAGAATCTGCTAACTTTTTGTAGAGTAGGACAAAATTGATACCAGAAATCAATCTTTTTGAGATAACCCTAATCCGGAAAAAAACCATCGCAATTCAAGCAAAAAAAAAAAAAGCAGGAGAAAAACACACCTGGGCCCGGAGATAAAGACGGCGAGTATAGAAATCCTCAAGCCCTAAACAGATCGGCGCATACCCCTACAAAAGATCAAACCTTTAAAAAACCATATCCAAAAATTCTCACAGATTTAAAACAAAAAACCACACAAACCCAAGATTCAGAGAAGAAAAAAATCGAAAATCACCTGAACTTTCTTGGATTTAGGAAGATCAAGGATCTTGCGGAAGAGATCTCTCATCTGGCCAAACGCGAACAGCAAACCATAGCTGAAGAGCGTCGTCAGAGCAGTAAAGTAAGGTAGTCTCACCATTATCACTCTCAACAATGAATCAAACCCCAAAGACACAGAAAGAAAGAGAGAGAGAGATGGGAAGGACAAGTAGGAATGGGAGAGGGGGGCGTAGATTTATATGGAATTGAAAAGGAGAGAGCTTGGGGTCATCAATGGCGTCTCGAGAGAGAGAGAGAGTGGAAGGAGAAAGAGAATTGAACGTTGACATGAAGAAGTAGTGATGGATGCGTTGACCGAAGAGCCCTCTTCTTCTCTACTTCTTCTCACCTCTTCCTCCATTTTGGACTTAATCAAATTATTATTATTTTTTTTTGTTAATAATAATAATAATAATATAAGGGTGAAAATGTAATAGTACAGCCAACGACCATTCGGTCTATTAACATCGGGTCTCTTGCGTAGGGTATTCGCTTCAAGTGTCGAGCGTGGCTCTCCGAGTTCGATCCCCATCTCGCGCAAGGTGAGGGCACGGTTCGATGGTAAGCGTTGCTCCCCCACGTGTTCGTCCCTGGGTTCCGGCGCTTGTCGCTTTTCTCAAAAAAAAATAAATAAATAAATAAAATATAATAGTACTTATTATTGTCATTGATTTGGTTTTAGACAATTTCTTTAAAGTTTGGTTTACTAGATTTTTAATGTCTTTGATTTTAAAATACACTGAATGTAATAGTATAAAAAATCCTTCGTTTTGAGAGTAAAATTTTTTGTGTTACTTAGTAAAGACATAGGATAGGAGACTAGAGTAGATATTGTGCTTATATTTGTATATGTGTTTTTTGTATTTAAAAAAAAAAATTGTAGTTTCTAGTTTTGTATAATAATAATAATAATAATAATAATAAGAAGAAGAAGAAGAAGAAAGAGTTTGTTTGTTTAAGCTATTGTTTCCTAGTAAAAATAAATAAATAAATAAAAAGAAATGCAGAGTAAACTAGATACAATAGTTTTTCCATTTTTTGAATATTAAGTTTATATGCTTATGTTGCCACATATATTGAACGAGTAAAAACGTAAGTTTCTTGAATAGCTTTTGTGAATAACATGGATGATATGTTGGCACCCACATTAAAACATCCATATTAATTTTTCTCTCTCCTGAATCTTAGCTTTTTTTAAATAAAATTTTATTTTTATTATCTAAACCATAAATTATAAATAATAACCTAATAACTCTCCATAAACTCTAAATCATAAACCACAAACACCAAATGATTTAATATTTAGGAGTTGGTTGACTCACAAATCTTACAATAGAGTTCACAATAAGATTATTAAGAATGTGATTTCAGAATTTTATTGACAGGAATTTGTGTAATTTTCTTTTATTGATAACAGTAATAAGGTTGTAATCGTTACTATATTTACTGGCTGGGAATTTTATATTTTCAACTATCTTTTTACTGAAATACATTGTCAAATATATCAAAATTTATAATGTTTTGATGTAAAACTATGTTTAATAATAAATATTTTTTAATTTTATTAATCAAAATTAAATTTTAAATTTTAAAATATAAAATTTATTAATTTTAATTAAATCCAATTTAATATTTGAAAAAAAAAAAAAAACTACTCTCAAATATTTTTCTTATCTCCAAGCAAATATTTCGAGGAAAGAAAAAAAAACATGATTTTTTATTTTTAAATTTGTTAAGTTAATATTTTTGAGATTTTATTTTAATGTTAAATGAGACGATTTTTAAATAAAATAATAATTTTACCCATTTGAGTTAACACTGTTAACACCTTATTAAGGGTTTTTCTTTTATTTTTGCTAGCGGGAGAAATCATATAGCTAAAAAAAAACAGTCCTTTTTTTTCAAAACTGAAAAAGCATAATTTTATCTTTTTTTGAAATTTTTCCTAATAATTTTCACCCCAGAAAAGGCTATTAATTTTTGAAAAAAATATGATTTTATTATCAACATTTTATTATTATACAGTCTTTAATTTGTATAGCTTTTTTTAATTTTTACCTTACAAGAGGATTTAATGCAGATAATATAAAGGTCAAACTCTATAGTTGACTTGCCATTTGTTGCCACATCATCAACAAAAAAAAAACTTAAATTAAATTGAAAGCATCACTTTCTTCTAAATTAATCTTAAATATTTGAAATGTGCCAACGTTAGTGACTACAATTTTTTTTTAAAAAAACTATGTTTAGGAGAAATAAAGTACATGCATACGTACATTCTTACGTACATGCTTGCTTACATGTCATCAAACTATTATCAAAATTTATACGTAGTATAAAAACATTAATTTAATACTAATTGATAGAATTATCGTCATGTAAGTCAAACCCAAGAGAACATAATGGTATAAGTTGAAGGGTCAGAGTACATTGTTTTTCATATTGCAAGGACTATTGGTACATCTTCATATATTATGATATATAATCAATATATAAAATTATGACAATATTATTTTAATCTATTGGTATCTAGTTTTTTGTGTAAAATATTTACTTATAGGAGAATCTGAGATCAAACCCAAAAACTCACCTAAGATATGAGCACAGTGCTTATTAAGTTATACTTTACATTTGTGCATATCCCTGATAATTCTTGATAATTCTTGAATGGAGCACTTATTGTCTATTTATCATATATATATATATATATATAAACTTGTACAACTAACATGGCGTAGTCAAGTGAAAGATTGTTAGAATGTGGATTACAAATTATCTGGGGATTTAATAAAATATATGTCTTAATTAGGCTGTGTAAACATTCATGAATCACATTAATAATTGTATGTATATATATATATATATATTGCCGTATTTGATTTTCTCTTATAAATGATTTTCTCTAATTAGGGTTCCCAAGCTCAATGGATTGAAATGCAAGTATATTGCTGCTATCTTTTCTTGTTCCCAAACAATTTTTAATAAGAAGATTCGAGTTTTTATAAAGATTATTCCTATTAAGTTTTATCAAAACTAACACTAGTGAATTTTTGGACTAACATTATCAAATTAAAAAAATTGAGGGATTCAAATAGTATAAATTAAATAGGAGGGCTAAAAGGGTTACTTTGCCTAAAGGGATTAATTGAGGATTTTTGGGAGCAATTTTCTTTTTATTCTCAATTGGATAAGGTCTGTATTTCAAAAAGTCATTGAACTAAAATTTTTGAATGACTCAATGACAACTTTTCGTTGCCATTAAATTCAATGCTTAGACCAATAAATTATTATATTCATCAATAGGCCACACTTGAAAGTTTCTAAAATATCTAATGAAGTCAAGCTTGGGAAATATAATAATATTTAAAATTTATTTATTCAATATGAATGATGTTCATGCATCCACAAGGACACATAATAAATCTTTTTGCAACCAAAATTTCCTTCCAATTTAATATCATTTGTCATCATCAACAACAAAGTCATTAAATTTTAGAAATAAATGCTATGGTCCCTTGATTAAGATATTTTGGCGTGTGCATGTTCCAAGTTGCCATTCAATTAATTTTTCTTTTTGAAACAATTTAGCCAACCTACTTTGACATGATCAAATCATCCACTCTACAACAAATGCTTCACTTTCTTAGTGATTAGTAAATATTTATATATTTTTATTTAATTTATGCATTGATTTTTGACACTTTTGTATCGTCATCAAATGGTCACAATTACATATTTTTATTTTTATTTTTTTAAATAAAAACAACAAACGTATGTTAAAGATATACACAGTTATGAAATAAGCTCAATAAACACATATGCTCTCACTTTGCGGGAGTTTTGGGATTTGATCGAAGATCTTTTTTTAAACAAATACTTTATGCAAAAGACTCAATACAAATAAAACAAAAAAAAATTGGTAATTTACAAATTTCAAATAAATAATACACACAACAAAAATAAAAATAATAGATAATTAAAAAATAAATAAATATCAGACGAAAAAAATTAAAAAAAAATTGTACTTATGGGTACTACTGTGGGATTCAAAAGATCTGGTTCGAAGAATAATTTGAAAATACAATAATTGCTTCGATATTCATGTCTCAATCTCTATCTTTTTATGACAATTGGCAATTCCACTCCACACATTTTTCTTTAAAAACGTTTTTACAATTCAATAACTCTATTAATTCATAATTAATTTGAGTCCATCAAACTGATTTTCAAAAAACATGTTTATCTTTTTTATGCCACATTAAATAAAAATATTTTTTTTACCGAAATTTAATATATATATATATATATATATGAGAAAACATCAACTATGGACAGTTGTAGAAGGGTGTAAGGTGAGAGTTAATTGGAGTTTAATTTGGGTTCATTAGTTGTTGGTTTGCTTTTAAAAAGTTGTTGTAAGTGTAGTAGATATAGGATTGAACATTTTAGATAAAAATACTGTGCATCCCAATTTGTGTCCGTTCATAGAAATATGTACAGTGAAAGTTAATTAAAGTTTAGTTTTGATTCATTAGTTGTTGATTTGTTTGTAGAAGGTTGCTGTAGGTATAATAAAAATAGGGTTGAACGGTTCAAATATTCATAATAACAGTGATATTATTTATTAAACAGTGCATAACTATTAGATAAAAATTCAACGGTTTGCATCAATGTTTCTAGATTAAAACTATATGAAAATACAAAGAAGATGCATCATATATATATATATATATATACCATTCATGAAATATATATATGTACATACATAGGTCATATTTAATAGTACCTAAATCTCTCTCGCTGCCATTTGTTTATTCTAATTGGTTTTTTTAGTTGACTGGGTCCTACATCACCCACCGTTCCTTTCTCTCAATGCCTATATTATATTAATATATAATATATATATATATATATAAATATAGACATGATTTTGTTTATTTTATTTTTTTATTGTTTTTAATATATTATATATATATGTGATATTTTTGTTTTTATTGTTTGTATATTATATTATTTGTTATTATTTTATTAAATTTATCTATTTGTTTTTTTAAGTGATTTTTTTAATTTGTTTTTAAATAATTTGTATCATTAAATTAAATCCATAGGATAAGCACAAGCATCTATGCTAGTCAATATTAAGCAATGTTTTGAAACCCTATCTGAGGGTGTGACCCTGAAAGGCTTCTGGCTGACGGATCAATGGTCGAATAGGGGTTTACCCAGTTATAAATAATATATATATATATATACATTAGTATTAATTAAATATAAATATATAATATGTATTATAATTGTTAAGAATTTTAAAAAAATAATAAAAAGTATAACTAACAAATATTTTTATTTAAATTATAGATAAAAAAATAATAACCATTATAAATTCAATGTTTTTTAATATCATATAATAAATCAGTATGATTTATAAGCATAATGATTAGTATGTATATGGATGAGGTAAATCATATGCATATATTTGATGACTTTATAAAAAAAATAGTGTAAAATGTAAACTCAGATTTAAAATTGATTCCAATAATCCGATTCGGTTCTTAAAAGTTTAGTATTAATTGATATTTAATTAGGTTATACATACAATTATTTATGTTTTTGTGTTTGTGGATTTAAGAGGAGTATGATTTTTTTGAATTATAGGAAAGTATAAAAATTTATTATAATATATATATATATATATATATCAACATGTTTATTATAAGATTTGAATCTAAGATATCACATTTGCTTGAAAAACAACTAACCACCTTAACTATAGTAGGTTATAAACATTTAAGAATCTAGAAAATTTAAAATAATATTTATTATTTATAAACCCGGGTTGACTCAACATGGTGACTTGACTGGGTCCGATTGAACCGGGTCCTTCCAGCTAGGTCAATTTGGTTTCAAAACATTGATATTAAGAACATATATCTTTGCTCCCAATGGTCATTGGGATAGGCATATTTTAAAAGAATGGTCTTCGCCCAATGTGTCATGCAAACCTTGTATGAATCTAAAAACATAAATTATATGACAATTAAAAAGTTTATTATAACTATTGAGCATATAAAACATAGGGATCAATTTGATAAATATACTATCAACTTGTTTAATTCATATTTTGATATTAATGTGTCTATTATATTGATCTGTTTGGTTGGTTAGGAATAACATACAATTAAATTTTAAATTATCTTAACACTTATGTATATATAAAAATACTAAAAAAATAATATAATTATACAACTCCATATATCTCTATATACACAAGATATAATAAATTGTAGATAAATTGATCATAAACATTAATCAATTACTTAAAATTATTTATAGGATTATTGTTAATATTAATTATGAATATATTTTGGGCCTTGACATAGATAGTTCTTTATGGGTTGGGCTATTTATATAATAATAGATCTCTTTGCTTTGATTGTGAGATAGAAAGATTACAATATGATCCTTATTAATATGAAGTATGTGATTTCAAATAATTTATGTTATTTGTTTACTATCATAATACAATAGGTGTATATATTTATAAACATTGGAAATATCATTTATTAATTTTCATCCTCCACACACACCCTATACTTATCTTTATTGTCATAATGATCAAATTACTTGTTTTTATTTTCACTTGTAAAATGACCATACTACCACTCAATTCATATATTATTTCTAAAAATAAAAATAAGTCATTTTAGTTAGTTTAAGATATAATGAGCACTTTAATTATATTGATATAAATTTTAAAGTATTGTTATAATAATAAAAAATATATTTACATTAGTCAATGACCTCCTAGTCTATTGACACCGAGTCCCTTATGTTAAGTGTTCATATTGTTGTCGAGGTGGGTTTAAATCTCAGATCACGCAGAGTGATGTGAATATGTTCCTGATGTGATTTGTCCATTTTGTGTATATATATATCTTAATGAAATAAAATATAAAGTGAAATTTTCTCATTGTTATATTTCCTCAAGAGAGAGTACAAGAACATCACTTATTTTGGAGGATTTCATATTCCCATATTTTTTTTCCTTCTTGTGCTTGAAATTTTAATAAAAATTCCTGAACTTGACATCTTACATGGCCATCATCAGAAATGTCACAAATCAAAAGCCTTTTTTAAGAGAAATTAAGAATTTACATAAATAAATAAACTTGTTGACATACATTCAAGTTCAACACATCATTCTGCTTTATAGAAATGAGCCATCTTTTGCATGAGAAATTAACATTATAACCTGATTTTGATTCTCTTTTTTTTTTTTTTAATTATATTCAGAAAACTACAATGATATTTCCAATTGTTTTAACCTTTATTTTTTAAAAAAAAATTTGCTTAAATGCTTCTTTTAAAAATGCTTATTATGATTTTACTTACTGTTAATTCAAATGGCCCCCAACTTACTTGTTAGTCCTTAAAGTGGTTAGGCCCACTAAAGTTTAATTATTAATTAATGGACCATTCTAGTGACCCATCTTTCCTACTACTTTTGACATACTCAAGGTACTAGTTTTTAACTAAAAATGATTTACCCATATAATATAATATAATCTTTTATCAGCATCTTATAAAAAAATAAAGTTGAAATAAACATAAATTAAGAAAAGGACATAAACAATGTACTTAGAAACAAAGCAAGAAAAAGAAAACGAAAACTTTAATTTATATGAGAATGGATATCACTCTCAAACAGCAACTTGCAGTAATTACTTGCAAATAACCACATATAAGTGTCTGATATAACATGAATAATAGAATAGTAGCTAACCAATAGTCAATAGCAACATCCATAGAACCCCAAACTTTCATTTGGACCCTACAATGTTTTGTTTGCATGTATGATTAGAGTAATATAAGTCGCCAATAACGAAGAGAAAGAAAAAAAAAAACAAAAATTAATATAACCAAATAAACGCCAATATAAATCATGACATATTATTAATAGGTGAGATGGTCAAGGGATTGGGCGCCCAGTTTGCTTGCATATGGAACAGCAGCAGTCAATCTGCAAAATAAATTTAAGACAGAGTTGGGTCAGTTTTTCAGAAAAAATGCTCATCTTTTCATGATGATGATGTGACCCATGAAATGATACAACGCTGTTCTTGAAAAGCATGTTTTTCACAAGTTCAATTAAATTTCTAGGGTTTGAATCCGGTTCTCTGTTCAAGAAGACACATTATATCATGTTTTATATGTAGAAAATTGAAGGCATAAGGAACTGTGAATTCCAAGCACAACTTCGGTGGGCTTTATGGACTTTCACAAACAAATATAAAAAACAAGAAAGTCCAGCTCAGCATGTTGTGGCTTATTCAGTGCAATCACAATGACTACCACTAAATAATATTATAAAAAAACAAATAAAAGTAGCAGTAGTGCATGAGAAATGTATAGGCATAATAAAATTGTACAAAAAAAATAATAGAGAAAAGATAGAGAGTTTTTCTTTCTTTCCTCTCCTAATCCAATGCCAAAAATCAAGAATTCATAATTATATGTTATATATAACGACAACAAATTAGAAAAGCGTTTGCTTTAATTCGACATCAGAGCTTGATTATTTTCCCGTAAAAAAGAGAAATAATAAAACGTGACAACTACACCTAACAATAGCCTAGGGGCCTAACCCACTTCACCAACCGTTTGAATCTATTGCATGATATATATATATATATATATATTTTTTATATTTGCTTATTTTGCACATGCTCCGTATCTTGGTTTCAGATTAGTTGTACCACCACCAAAACCCACTCAAAATATGAAACGTAGATATTTTAGAATAATTATATGAACTAAACTAAAAGCAATATAAAACTTCTACTCAAAACTCAAAAGTAGTGGCAAATTTTCAAATAAAAAAAAAGATATAGGTTCTGTAACCTAACTCATTAAAAAATAACTAGGATCATGTATCTAAGACGGCATTTTTCTTGACAATAGTTCCATAGTAACATACACATAGTACATAAAAGAATAAAAGCTTCCGAACACCAACATCGAGTACAAGTTAATAAACTTATTCAGTGTTCAAATACAAAACTATTCTGAAATCCATCATAGAATTGTTCCTAAAATTCCATTCCTTTAAAGCTTTCTTCTTCATATAAATATAGATATAGATATAGGAACTCAAAATATAGTTCAAATACAAACCAACAAATAAAAGCATATGTATTATTATACTAACTTCACAATCTTAAAAATAATCCAGCATGTGTTGAAATTATATTGCAACATTTAACCAATATGGTATCATGGTTCTCATAATATTTTCTGAAAAAACTCTTCAAACAAAATTTTGCACTTGCCTACCATCCATAAATCTAAAAGCACAAATAATAAAACAAAATATAGTTTCTTATACATGCAAATTGTATCTACAATGAAAAATGATTGTTTGATAGAAAAACAAAAGACTTTGATCCCTGAAATATAGATATTTGCATTAAAAATTCATCAAAATGTTAGAAAAGAGTTATCATTTTTTGGGCAACAGAAGTTAGGATAGAGTTTGCTACTCTGATGGGACCTGATAAGTTTTTTGTGTTATAAAACCTCGTGGTCTTTTACTTTATCCGGAAACTTTTCTTGTCAAAACCATCAACTCAAGCTGAGCAAACAACACCACCAATATTCTCTAATTATCAACGTCAAATCTGTAAATTTATCAACACGTGCCTACTTTTTTAGATTTCTAGGGTTCACCCTTCACCAATGCACTGTTCATTGGACTCGCCGCCATGGGTTCTTTTTGCTCTTCAACCCCTTGACAAATCCGATATTCCACGTCTTTTCATTTATTTTCTAGTTTTCATTTGGCCCCTTACCGACTATTTTACTTTCCAACAAAACAAAATATGATGCATTCATGCATCAGCTAATGACGATCTTATTTGCTAATTATTAACCTATAAAAAAATTGACAAAACTTTAATTTTTTAAAATAAAAAAATTAAAATTTTGTCAATTTAAAAAAAAAATTATATACCAAAATTCAGAGCCTAGGTCCTAGGATAGCTGGTCTTATTACCGAAAACGAACATAATACAATAAAAAATCTCGAATTAAAAAGTTGATGAAAACAATAATAATATTGGTTGTGGGTGTGAGATCTCACCTAAAATATTTATCGAGGTTAATATATACACACACAAGAATTGTTAGTTTCATAAAAAGAAAACTGTTCCGCATAATTAATAAAGCATTTTTCTACCAATATCTTAAGAAAATTAATGGCTTTCATTAAAGTTCATCAACTCTAATTATATCAATTAAAAAAATTATTTATATGGTAAAAAACAACATTAAAATTTTTCCATTTCCATGAAATCATCAAATGCATGATATAGAATTAATATTTCAGAAAAAATTCCACAAATGCTAAAAATCACAGAGTTATTCAGATAATTTTTTTAAAAACAAAGTTGGTTACAAGAAGGACAGAAGCAATACCTTTCCTTCCGCTTCTCAAGGAAGCGTCGCAGAGAAATTCTCCGGGCATGTGGAAGATCTACATAAACACCATTTTCAACTTATAAAAAAATCTCAAAAACTAATCACACCGCCATGAAACCACCTCACAAAAAGCTAAGAAGACCATTAGAATCAAACTCACCTCCATCCTCCAGAACCCCAGCAGCATTTCCCTCACCCGCCATTCTAATTATCATCTCCGCCTAAACAAAATCAAACCAACATCAACAATCCAATGCCTAGATTTCCTCCCCAAAGACACAGAGAAAGAGAGAAATCTCAAAACCCTAATACCTTATCATGCGGAACATCAAACACGGCGACAGTACCATTGTAGAAGATCGTCAACCGAGCTGTGCCGGCAGGGCTCTCCGATGCTGGCCTGAAAAACCCAAATCGATAATCAATAACCATAAGATCAAGAAATATTTGAAGAAAACCCTGGATCAGGACCAACATACGGAGAAGAAGGGATCGAAGCTGAGGCGATGACGGATCGGAGGATATTAGGGTTCATTCGAGAGATCGCGGCCTGGAGACCACGAACGGAGCTACGGGAAGCCATAGGGATTGGTTCCTTCTTCTCCAATGCAAAGAAATCGAGCTCCACTGGGCCTTCCTCCATTGATCGAGCTCCAAGGTTGGCAATGGCGCGAGCGAGAGCGAGAGCGAGAGCGAGACGAAGAAGAGATGCTTGAAAGAAGCGGGTGGGAATTGGGATTTCTTATTCACGCGATTCGTGTTTCAAACTGTGGATAAAAAGACATTAATACCCTCAGATTTCTTGAAGATTGTTGGCTGAATATAGGGGTAGTTTTGGGAAATCAGATTTGATGGGTCACGCAAGTGACGTGCGGCGCAAGAGTCACGTGACTCGGTCTAGCCCACGCGCTCTTTGCTTTCGACTTTACATCACGTGTTTAATTCGGGTTATGAGTACCGGCGGTGACGGAACTCAGCGGTGTCTGTTGATTTGATGGTTATGGTTACTCTCTTCCCGCCAAAATTGGTGGTGACCGGTGAGATTATCGGACGGCTGTGATTTGCTGATGGCTTTTTTTGCGGTGTGTGCATGTCGGCCACGTGGTCACCCTATGAATGTACTTATAAGAAACTACATTGAAAATTCCTATTAATATTTAATTAAATACTATGAATTTTTCCTTTTTAATATATACATATGTATATATATATATATACATGAGGCCGCATTTTCTATTAACATTCATTTTACAATATAAATTTTTAACCAAGATAATTTTTACCTACTATTCAGTATCATTATTACTCATTCTTTTTATTACTCTTCTCTGTTTCTCTTCTTTCTTTTTGTTTTTTCTCCCTTATTTTTTTTCAGAAAATATATGTTTTCTTATTCATTTGCTCATCGTATAAAAAGGTATATATTATTTCATATAATTCAAATCTTTCATTAAAACACAGTTATCATCTAATTATTTATATTACTTTTCAATAATAAATCAATAAAAACCTTAATTATGTTAATTTAAATTTTGTTTGAATTAACTTCAGGATGAATTATAAATTTAAAATTCGAATCTTGTATTAATTCTTATTAATATTTTGTAGATAATAATCTGTTTATTTAATATTTTAATGAATAAGATTATGGCCTTGTTTAGATTGATTTTTGGAAAACCCAGAAGTGTTTTTGTATAAATTAAGCACTTCTGAGTTCCAAAAATATTTTTTGTATTGTTTTTTCTAAAAAAAACATAAGCTGTAAAAAAAGCTGAAGAAACATTTTTTTTAAAAAAGCTAGTTATGACCAGCTTATGAAAAAAAAACTGTTTTTTAGCTTATTTTTACAGCTTCTGTTTCTACATAAAAACTAATCCTAACAGAAAATACAAAAAGTGCTTAACTTACTCTGGAGAAACACTTTTTTTCAAAAACACTTCTACTAAACTAAAAAAAGCACTTTTTTTATAAGCCAATCCAAACAAAGCCTATACATTTCATCGCTTTCACTGTTAATTTTATAAGCAACATGGCATTTAAAGATGTTGAAATAAGTTTGAATTATTAATGGTTAATATAAGTTTTTTTCTGCTTAATTTCAAGCACTTTGATACTTCCTAGAAACATCACCTTACCTACAATGATCAAGACTAGTTAAACAAATAGATATTGTCTCATATTGATATCAACTTAATAATAAATAATCAAAACTAAACTTAGAATAAAAAAGATGTACATAAAAAACCAAGACACAATTCACCTACCTCTGAGATACAGTCAAAAGGTGGCAAAAAGTAAACAAGGAGGACTTTAAATGTGAGATAAGAAACTACAAGGAAAGTGTGATGGTTGGCTTGAATAAAACATGGCCAATTTTGTTTACTTGGTCATTCATATATAAATGTCTCATGGAGCATGTTTTTTTTTTTGTTTTCAATATATATATATATATATATTTATGTACTTGTTTAGAGTACTAATTAATTGAAAGGTGGCTAAGTGGGGGCTGCTGCATGACAATTGTTGCATCTTTTTGAAATCTAGACTTTGGTGCATGAAACTTGGGTTGATTGTTTTGTCAATTAAGTAATTTGTCATGTTTTTCTTCTATCATGTGCTTTTAGATTTTTCCCCTTCCGTGCATCATGAATCAATAGATTAAACTTTAAAAATTGCATTCGTATACATATATTAAAACTCGAAATTGAAGTAGAAGTTTCAAAATTAAAAAAAAAAACACTAGAATTTCTGATTACTATTTTTTTAAAACACCTTTTTTTCACTACGTAATGTGCTATTATGAACTGTGTTAATAATAAAAAGTTGGTATTTTATTTTATTTTATTAAGAATTATAATAATTTTTTTTATGAATTATAGTTGATATGTGATATATAGAGTAAATTTTTCTGTTGGGTACCAAACTTTTGCCTTGTCTCAGGTTGAGCACTAATTTTCAATTTGTATAAAAATGAGCATTAAATTTAAATTATATTTCTCAAGCGGGTTAATTGGAGATTTCGGGTGGATTTTTGGTGAAGTGGATGCCGGAAAGCATGCGTGGATGCCCTGGGCTCACATCACCGGCTCGCAAGCTCATCCACTTAATCATGGCGGCGATCTACTTTCCGCATAGGAAGCACATATCAGGTTTTTTCTCATCACCCTTTTCTTTCCCTCTTTCCTTCCCGACTGCTATAACCCTAGTTCTTTTTTTTAGACCTGATCGCCCACTATCACCGAGAATACCGTGGCATTGAAACCGAGAGCAGTTCTTTTGAAGGTTAAGGCATCTACATTGGGATAGCGTGGCTCAATCACCTGCGGAATAGAGGTTACTCTTGCACCATAGAAGTGGATTGAGTCATAAGATCGCCGGAAGCTGGCCGACCAATCTACGGTAAGATAAACAGTTTATAGTTCTAAACCTTCAACTGTGAATCAATGCATGGTAGGGCTTTTTTTTACAGTGATAGGGTTTGTTATTGTTGATCGTCAATAGTAGGGTTTGATACAGTTGGGATGTCTAAATTGCTGGCGAAATACTTGGTCTAGGATTTTTTATTGATCAGTTGAGTCTAGGATTTGTTATTGATCAGTTGAGTCTAGGATTTGTTCTCAAATTTGTGCTTTTATAAGTCGGAATGTCCGTATGTAGTTTTCAAATTTTTATTGGCCTTTTATTTTAGTTGCCTGCTATGTTTGATCAATCTTGGAGTTTGTTAAAGTTGCAATGTTTATTCTGGTTGCCTATTATGTCTGTATGGAATTTCAAACTATTTTTGTGCTTTTATAAGTCAATGATCAGTTTCCAAATTCCAACTGTGATAACTCAGATTGGATCAAATGTTGAGAAAAAATAGTTTGTATACTTTTATAAAAATGAGATTGGAAACATACTTGTTTATATTTTCAAAGCAAAAGAAGTAAACCATAATATGTATTTTGCTTTGGGATTTTTAGAGCTAGTTGATAGTAATTAATTTCATTAAGGTCTATTGAGAGTCATATTTGCCAAGGATTAGAGTACCTTTAAATCCAGTTGTATATTTTCCAATTTCATGATTTTAAATCTCAAAACCCAATTCAAAGTACTTTACTATAGTGCTTAATTACACAATAGGTGAGGTGCAAAGATGGGTTAACCGCAAATTAGCTAGGTATGTTGACTACTGCTGCCATTATAATATGTCTATGTTAGAGCTTATAATCATGGCAAAAGAGTTCAATTTATAAGTTGTGGAAGGCTGAAATTTTTGGTGGTTAGATCTCATGAGTGATTCAATGTGTATGAAACATATTACAACATATGCAAATGCTTTGACAATGACCCAATCTATTGACTTTTATACAGAGGTTAAGGTTTTTGTTAAGGTGCCTGGATTGATTGAACCTTGCAAGAGAGTTGATAGTTCAAGAAGTGCTGCATATACACACCAATTTAAAAAAAAAGAGAGAGAGAGAGGAAAAACATTGAAAGACCAGCTGTGGAAATGTGTCAGGGCATCTTACATTACTGTATTTAGCAAAGAACTAGAGGCCCTTAAGATGATGTCCCCATAACTAGGGGTGAGCAAAACCGGGTAGCCGACCCGGTTTTTAAAACCGGATCGAGTACCCGGTTTTTCGGATCAGCAAAAGCTTGACCCGTATCCGACCCAGTTTAAATCGGGTACTAAAAATCGGGTACCCGGTTTAAACCGGATCGGATATCGAATATCCAGATCCAAATTTAAGTTTCATCTTCTCCATGGATTTTTTTTATATAACAACATCAACATTCATAAAAAACCTTAGTAACTTATAAAGAGGATTAAAACCTTACATTATTCTCCCACAAAAAAAGTCAAAAAAACATAATAAAGAGTTTCACCAATCTTAGACATAAAGATTTGAAATTTTTTTCCTTTTTACTTTTTAATCCTAGAAGAGTTTAAATTTATTAATATGTATATATATAATATAACTATATATAAGTAACTCTTTAAGTATTTAAACGAGGGATTTTTTTATTTTTTTATTTTTTTCTACTTACACCCTCATAAAAATTTTTAAATTTATTAATATATATAATAAATTTAAATTTTATATGGTCTAAAAAGTATTATCTTCAAGGGTTTAAATGAGGGATTTGGATTTTTTTCTTTTTTTACTTTTTTTAAAACCATATAAAAATTTAAATTTATTATATATCTAATTATCTATCTATATATAATTATATATATAAACGAATATATTAAAAACCGGATCAGATTCGGATACCCGGTTTTTAATTTCTCCCGACCCGTATCCGATCCGGTTTTCACCTTAAAAATTCAGACCGGGTACCCGACCCTCTTTTTCGGATCGGGTACCCAAAAAATTCGGGTAAAAAAACCGGATATCGGATCGGATCATCGGATCCGGATTTTTTTGCTCACCCCTACCCATAACCATGTGAGCATTTAAAAACGATAGATCCTCACCATTGGTCATGGTCACATTTCAAGAGTCATTTCAAGTGTGACATGCTCTTGAATAATCTTTGTGAATGTTTTAATAGTATCATATTAGAAGTTAGAACAAAAGGGATTATCACAATGAATGAAATCATTAGAACAAGTAATGGTCAGGATACAAAAAAAAAAGGAAAAAAAAAGAAAAAAAAAAGAGATGTCATAGCAAGATATGAAACAATTCACTGCCCCAAGATTTTAAAAGAATTAGAGAAAGTAAAGGCTTTGAGTTGGGCTTACAGGACAATATGGTCAAGGGGTCATCAGTATCACGTTATGGGCCATGATGGCCAATTTGTTGTTGATAAAAATCAAAGAACTTGAAAACCATACCCCTATTCTATTTCAGCCATCTATTACAACCAAGATAGACTTGAAAACCACATACATGACTACTATAATGTCTCCAAGTTTTTAGGGACATATAGGCACATTATAGACCCTACCCAAGGCAGGGATTGCTGGCCTAGGAGAGTGATCAAAATCCTATGATTCCAATTGAACCTATCAACAAAAAGAGGGGGAGGAAGACAATGCTAAGGAGAAAGGAGGCATGTGAGGAGGTTGGCTTCAACAAAGGAAGAATTAGTAGAAAAGGACTTAAAATTACTTATAGTGTATGTGGCATTGTAGGCCACAATAAAAGATTCCATAGGTCACTGGTAGTGATGTTTGTGTGAATTAACATAATTTAATTATATGTGATGTTTGCTGATGATTAACAATGTATATGAAAGTAGGGCAAGCAGACTGAAGGGACAACAAGTACATCTGAAATTGGTGGAACAACAGTTAACATGGAGGTAGATGTTTCATGTATCTTATAATTGTTCTTGTATTAATTTCCTGTACAATCAGATGAGTGGTTGCATTAATCCCCTGATAATTGCTGCAATTGACCCTCATATACTTGAAGAACATTTTCAAGAGGCATATCTTATGATGTAATTAATTTTTTTTCTTATTCCTAGATGTTAAATCAATAATTATTGAGAAATTCAAGGGTTATCTCATAATTGTAGACTAGGGAACACAACAGACAGAGACTTCATCACAGGTGAACTTCTCTTTATTTAGTGTCATTAAGACATTTTGATACATTAATTAATTATGTAATTGGTTTAAATCCTTGCAGATTATTGATATATCTCAGCAAATGTCACTCACAACTCAACAAATGATTGACTCAACAACTCAACATGTCAGCAATTATGGAGGGCTCTAAGAGAAAAAATTATTACAAGAGGTGGGGAAAAATGCCACAACTTAAGTTGAGATACAATTACCCACCAAGGACAAAGGAAACATCAGATGTTGGTGGGGATGGTTCTTTGAGGAATAGAGAGGAAGAGATTAGAAAGAAAATAGTGCACAAGTCTTCAAGGCGTGGAAAACACTTTCCTTTAGGCTTAATTCGCCTCCACCTAATTTCAAACCTTGGATATAAAATGGATTGAATGACGAATTTCCTTTAGGATACAATGAAGATCCTTGAGTATGGTTTGCGCGCACTTCCAAACTCAAGCAAAGACAACAATGACTTTTACAAAGTGAAAGTTTGCTTCTATCTTTTGTGCACTCAAAGAACAAAGCAAATGAACTTGTGAAGAGTTTGTTTTTCATTCAATTGGCTTGAATGATGGTAGGAGATTATTTTTATAGGGATGAAGTGGTGTTTAGTAAAGAGATACACCACTTAAATAATGAGTGTCATTTAAAGAGACACATCACTTCTATATACCATTTCAATAAAAAGACACATTAATTCATTAATGAGACACACCACTTCATAAATAGACACACCACTTTACTAATGAGACTATTTCATTAATGAGACATATTTTCAAATAAAATAAAACAGTCATTCATTAATTAATGAAATTACAAATGACAAGCTCTCATTAGTTGTTTTACAAGTGGTGTTTTAGTGTCTTTTCATTTTTAAAATCCTCTCACATCAGACACCTATGGAATCAAACAAGAACAAAAAAGCAGCAAGCAAGGAACATAAGGTCTTAAGAATCCCTGGACTGAAGTCCCAAATGACGAATAAGCTAGTTGAAGGCAAGGAGAAAGATGGAGCAACAACGAAAAAAAAAAATGGATTCCTCCAAAACATGGAGGATTGGGAACACCAGCACCTATTCCATCATGAAGACAAAATAAATTTCTTTATTTTTTGTTAAACAGCTGATGAAATGCCAAATGAATCATATCAATTGTGGGATTTTGAGGTGGAACATATACTACTGGTTTCGAAATTTTGTACAATTAACATGTGTAATGATCTAACAACTCAATGAAAGGATCAACAGAAAAACTATAATAGAAATTGATGTTCTTCAATTCATTCAATGAAAAACACTCTTCAATCAATTCTGAATCACAGTAATTTCAGATTCTAATTGATTATCAAGCATTCAAGCCATTGAGTTTCCATTCCCTCAAGCCTTCAAGTTTCGGAACTACTAACTCGCAAGCGAGATTCAATTCAGCAGATAAGAACAAAATTCAGGAATTAAAAGCAAACACACAATATTCAAAATAACAGAGCACAGGAACAAGTCTCAAAGTAAATGGAAATAAAGATAACTATTCGACAGCTTCCACCATCGAATCCTTTCCTCCCTCCGCAGAGAAGAGTCTCAATTCTTTCTTCAGAGATGAAACCCTAGCCTCATTTTCCCTTGCTATTTATTCCAGACAAAATCGTTCAAGCGAACATTGGTGTGCCTCAGCCGTGGATTCTTATCAGATTTAATCCCATCTATCGGATCAACCTTGAATTCCACATTAGCCAAATCAACCTTGAATTCCACATTCTCTTTAATTAACCTGGACCCAAACTGATCAATGAACTCCCCCTGTCCATCATTCAATGCTTTGGCTTCAAATTTAAATGGTAACATTACAACATGCTATGTTTTTACCATTCAATCGAATGAATCATTTTTTTTTTTTTGCCCTCATGTGTTATTTGTGAGATAGGTTGATTTTTTGTGGATTATAACAATGAGTTGAATGAAATGTTAATTAGATGAATTTTTATATAGTTGAATTAATTTTTGTGCATATATGGTTTACCTTTTTATATATAATGCACCACTGTACATTGCAGAAAAATGTAAGTTGTATGTGTATTTATAAATAATGATCAAGTTGTATTTATATATGTTGCACTTGTATATTGTATTTATAAATAATGTATGTTATGTCCATATTTATAAATAAGGATCAAGTTAAATTATATATGTTGTAGCTGTATTTATAAATAATATAAGCTGTGTCTGTATTTCTAATTTGTATAGATAGATTAAAATTGTAACTGCATCTTTATAAATTCATTAAATTGTAAAATGTGTGACTTTGTATACCTTTCACTACATTGAATTACAATAGCTATATTAAGACAGAATTTACATTAATAGTTGTATTTACATTAACATATTAAATCTATCTTTTCTTCTTAGAAGTAAAAAAATAAATCCTTGCAGCTGAGCATCAAACGTAACTGTTATCCTACTCCGGCAGACGTCAGTGGCGCATCTAACGCACCAAAAAGGAACTAGGGCTACAGTAGTCTGGAGGGGTAGAAGGAAAGAAAGGAGTGATGGGAGAGAAGCTGATGTGTGCGCCCAACATGGAAAATAAATCACCAACATCATTAAGTAGCTGAGCTTGCGAGTTGGTGACGTGGACCTAGAGCATCCATGGAAGCTTTCTGGTGTCCACGCCACCAAAAATCCACCGAAAATCTTCAATTACCCTACTTGAAAAATATAATTAAAATTTAGTAGTCATTATGATATAAATTTAACTCCTTTTATACACATAATGGCAAATAAAATGATTTCAATTACAAATTAGTTAATTTAAATATTATTTTTTTCAAGATCTACGCTGTTTTTATAAACCCTATTTTTATACAAGTATTTACCTGTATATAATCATGGCAATAATAAATCCATCTCTATATCTAAAAAGAGGGAGAGAGAAAATTAGGTTAATTGTATAAATGAAATGAAGAGAAAGTATGGTGCGATTCTGAAGTGGATTAGACTTTCCTCCACTTCAGATGTTTATTTGCCCCTGAAGAGGAGGAGTAATACTTTTTTACTTTGACATTTGTCTTATTTTTTTAACTAAACCCGCTTTAAGCTATTTTTTTTTTTCATTTGAGGGAAGTGAGTTTTTATGTAAGCCCATTCCCCTAAATTCTTCCCATTTCAAGGTCTCTTTCATATCTTGCAAAATGAACATTAAAACTACGAGAAGATATATTGCCTTTCAACATCCAAGGAAATGTTACTCCAGATTTTTCTACTTCAAACCACTTGGAGCAAATGAACGTCCCTTAAATGAATGGATATATATATGGTGGCAAAATTGTAATTATTTTAAATTTATAGGACACATGTAATATTTTATCGAGTTGGGATCCCATGGTACAAGGAATGCTCTTCTTCTATGCTGCAAGTAGCATGGATGGTATTTGGGTGGGATGGAGATGGGAAAAGGCCTGGGATAGGAATTTCCCATCCTTGTCTCTGATAAGAGGAATTGGCCTCCTCGTCCTTGTTTGTTTAGGGATTCTCATCCTACGCAAACATTTTAATAATTTGATTTGTGACAATTTAACTTGTTCCGTACCCATAACAACAAATAAAATTATTTTAATTATAAATTAATTACTTTAAGTATTAACTTTTTTTTCAAGATTTGCAATATTTTAACAAGTAATGTTTTCAGACAAGTATATACCAATATATCTATATAAAGAAAGAAAGCACGAAAATACAAGGTTTATTGGGCAAGTCGAATGAAGAGAAGTAATGGGGGCATTCATTAACTCTTGAAGTAATGATGTAGTTATCAAAGTGGACTTGACTTTTCTTCACCTCAAATGTTCATTTATCTCGAAATTGGAGGAGTTACAGTTCTTTTGTTTTAACATTTTCTCTTGATTTCGAACTAAACCCACTTCATGATTTTTTTATTGAAGGAAGAGAAATAAGTTTTTATTAACTTCTAATATCCAAGAAAATCTCATTCCACAAGTAATCATTTTAGGCCACTTAGAATAAATAAATTTCTCTTAATTGAATGTATATATATGGTGGTATTATTGTAATTATCTAAAATTTAAAGGGCATATGCCATACTTTTTTAGGCTGGGATCCCATGAAACATCGAAACATTGAATGCTCTTTCCATCCCCCGTCTTGTTTTAGTTAATGAGGATATTTTGGCTCGTTCTCTCATCTCCATTGGGTTACGTTAAGGCAAAATTAAATAACTACCTTCTAATAAAATGAAAATTAACCAATAAATATCTTCTTAGTTACCCCCTTCATTCGAAATTATATATTGTATTATGAAAAAAAAATTATTTTAAAATAGTTGTCATTCTAGAATACTAAAACAATATTTATTTATTTATTTATTTCAATTTTATTATTATTTAATTTTTTATAAGTTATATAAATAAAAAGAGTAATATTTATAATTATAAAAAAAATATGGTTCCACGATAAAAATAGTTTAGTAATTTGATTGATTTTTTTTGTTAAATTTTAACATTTAATGATACCTTAATTCTTATGCAACCTCTAATTTTTCATCATTAAAAATAAAATAAAAAAAAATAAACCACAAATAAAACAAAATAACTAAGTTAGATAAATTATTTTAATATATATAAATAAAAACATAGCCAAATATATAAAAAAAAGGGTCCAAACCTTCACTTCAATGTTTGGGCCGGCCCATTGGGCCCACATTTGCCACATCATCAGCGAACCGAAACCCTAACCCCGCCAAAACCTAGCTCTCTCTTTCTCTCTTGCTTTCCTCGTTCTCCTCCGGCGATGGCGGAGAACTCCGACGAGCCCCAAACCCTAGCCCCTCAAGAGGCCCTCTCCCACCCCCTCAAGCGCAAGGCCGATCTCGACTCTGTCGAAGAATTCGAAGCTGACTGCAAGGACAAGCTCCCGAAGCTCGATTCCTCTCCCGGTGCTGGACTTGATGACAATGGCGTTGAGAAATTCGGACCGGAATCGGAGGAAGTGATCGCTGAAGTGGTTGATAGGAAGGGGAAGGGGAAAGCAGTGGTCGAGGATGAAGACGATGATGATGGTGATGATAGTAGTAGTGAGAGTAGTGCGGATGGTACCATGGGAGATGAGGATGATAGTGATTTCGATGATGATCCGCTGGCGGAGGTCGATCTCGATAATATCTTGCCGTCAAGGACTCGACGAAGGGCGCCGCCGCCGCCTGGTGCGTATCTCGTCACTGATCAAGATGGAGACGATGACGATGATGATGATGAAGTCGAGGGTGTTGAGGAGTAGATGGATTAGGAGGCGAAAAAGGAGGTAATCTTCGTTCTTGCTTTTGTTGTAGCGCTGATTGTATGATTAAATGTGAGTATTTGACTGAGTTTTTTTCCCTGTTGCTATAATATGGCAAGAAAGATTAAATCTTGTGAATTTTTCTCTCTTTCTTTGTCCATGGATTGATTCACAGGTTAAACTTCACATTTGTTCAAATATTTAGGATGAAGATTTCGTGTTTGTGATGCTTACATTTGGAGATCAATTGTTTTTGATAAAATTGGAGATCAATTGTTGTTTTATATGTTCTTGGTGAATTCTGTGAAAATTCTTTGAGTGTCTGTGGAATATTGAGATTTTGATGTGATAATCTGTAGGAAAGAGATATTTGAATATGTAAATTGGTTTATCAATATATATACACATGCACATAAAGATCAAATCTTTTGCCAAGTTCTCTCGCGCGCTCTCTTGTTGTCCATGGATAGATTCATGATGATATACGCAACCATTTCAGGGAAGATCAGATGTTTTTGTTGCATAAACTTGGATGTGATCAATTGCAGTCTTATATGGTTGTGAATTCTGTGAAAATTGTTTGAGTGTATGCTGAACAAGTAAATATTTTGTGGGGATTTTTTTAATTGTTAAAAAAAAAAAAATCTTGTGTCATCTCTGTTGCTAACCGCGTCATACCTGTGTACTCATGTAGATTGATGTGATGACCTGTACGAAAAGGAATACGTTTTGGTTGCTTTAGACTCTTTCCCATCGTATTGATGCTTTTCAACAATGATAACAACACCATTGGTGATATTGGTGTCATATCAATATTGTTCTGGACGTCAATGAAGGATGAATAATCAATATTGCTTAAGATTAGTTGATGATGTTGTTTTGTTTGACTAGGAATAGTTGTACGTTTTGTGATGGTAGGAAAATTTTTGGAATTTAAGTTGCTTGACTGTAACCTTGAAGAGACTAGCTAGGCATATGGATGTCATGTGTTAGAAATCACTGATGTGATTTTATTGGTGTGTGATGAAGATCTCCATGATCTTCTACCAGAGAAACTTAAGAAAAAGCAGTCCTTCAAGATAAGTTTCAAGTTGGAGCCACAGCACCTTGGAAAGCAACAGCACTTGACTGAAACATCTATGACTAGGATGTTTCTTCTTGTCTTTTAGGTAGTTATGGTGAGGCCTACTTCTCTACTACAGTAGATGAATTCTAGGATATCTGTTCTCTTTGTCATGCTTTTTATGACAAGTAGGGATTGAAATGATCTGGCTTGAGCTTGCTTGAAACATCTCGGGCCCAACTTGAGCACAGCTTGTGCTGAACTTGAGCCTTAACTATTGGCTCGTTTAAGGCCCAACCTCAGCTTAAATGTGGTTTGAGCCAAGCTGAGTTATCTGTGGCTCTTGTTTTATTTATTTATTTTTTAAATAAGATTTAGCTTTACCTGCACAGAGTTTAGAAGTGGTGTAGCATTTTGACTTTGGGAAGGTTTGACACCCAACTACCACAAGATCTTAGTTTGTGTTTTAAAATGATGAGATTTTTTATAAATATTGTTTGATATTATTATGAATGTACACCGAGCTATTTCGAGTTGAGCTTAGCTAACTCATACTTGTGATTTGGTGTGAAATTAAATTTTGAAGTATAAAATCCGGCTCGAGTACAACTCATTTACTGTATTAAACAATCGAACAAAATCAAGCTCAAATACAGCCGAACTTGAGCAGCTTTCGCGTGTGTGCTTGATTGCTTGCTGATTCTAATTACGATATTTTTGCGCAAGATGATAAAGGTATTTGTACAAAGATTGGAGTGGTTATAGATGTCAGCCATGATTTCTCCTCAAATATGCATGCATGTGTTGGTGCTTGGAAGACTTAGTCCATGCCAAGCAGAATTCATATGGTGTTGTTTTTTGAGCATTGCTTGCTACCTCTGAATAATTTCACAGTAAGCATGATCTTGCTCCTACAATTATATCTTTCAAACTATATCTTGTGAGATGTTGGTGAGTCATGCATTTGGAAAGTAAGTAAAACACAGATCCTTATGTAAAAGGTGAACTTTTTGCCATTGGTTGAAAATCTAATTGATCTATGTTGAACAGACAAATAGCTCTTATTTAGTCAAACTATTTGTACTATAGGAAATATACGTTCAAATCTAACTTTTTACATTACCTTTACCAAAACAGTTTGACCTTTAGTGGGATTCATGATATACTGCTAATTAGCATTCTTGTGTTCGTTATGCTTATGGCTTGGCTATTAAAGTTGAAGTTTCTTTAAGTGTAAGAAAGGCAAGCAGATTATACTTGTGAAGGTATATTATTGGCGTAACTATTCTAAATGAAGCAGTGCAATGATTTGAAAGGGGAAAGGATCAAAAGAAGCTGCAATTATTGAACTTGTGTCCCTGAAGTTTTATATACATATCTAGGTAAAAGAGCATCTATTGAACCTTGGACTTGTAAATATACTTTGATTAAAGAGGAAAAGTTTCTAAACAATGCAGAACTTAGTCACTCTGATGTGATATGTCAAAGACTAATCTATGGCTTAGTTTTTGATGAGTTAGGATCCTTTTATCCTTTTCCATTGATTACAAAGATCTTATGAGAAATATGTCAATTAGGAAGTGGTTAGATACTTTGGATAGAATAGGACCTCAAAGATCCATCAATCTTTAATAATTTTTTAATCTTTATGTGGTAGCTCTCCACTTAAAGTTGTCTTCTTTTCCTATTGCATACTTCACATGGCTGCTGCTATTCTACCAATTAATGTTATAGTGGCATGAATAATATCCTTGTAAACAACTCTTATGATTGTCTTATTTTAGGTTGAAGTGGGGTCTTAACTTTTATGTTTTTTATTCAGCTTTTCTCTGCCTAACCCTTTGTAACTTGTAAGCATGTCTTTGTGTTAGGTCTGGTGATCATATTCAGACTCAATTCAACCATGCATTGATCAATGGGAGAACCAAAGACAAAAGTGACAGGTTAGACTTCCTTTAGAGCCCCCCCTCCAAAGGGCCATGATACTTACACCAACTAAAGATGCTTTTGCTTCACAAAACAAACCATACTTCCATAATGTTTACAGTCATCCAATCACATGCTCTTACTTCCTTTTTCTGCTATTCTATTCTCTTTTTTTTTTTCTGCCTTCAACTTGCCTAACTGATTGTAGACTTTTTAAATCTTCAGCAAAAAAGATTAGACATGAATCTCAAATCTAATTAGGGTTTTAATTCTTAAAAACTTAATTAGATGAGATTTGCACTTTGTTCTTGTGTCCCCACTGCAGGTACCATTAACCTAGTGGACATTATTTTATAGTCTTCTCTGTGGTTTTTGCCCTAGAATTTGGTTTTTCTTCAGGTTTGGAAATGGACAACATATGGAAGCAGATGCCAAGCAAACATTTTTTGGTTTTTCTTTTTTCTTTTTTCTTTTTTTTAGCAGAGCAAGTGGAAGTTGAAGTAATTCCCACAAATATGAGATTTTTTTTTTAATTTTTTTTCTAGATAAACTTATCTAAATGCTTTGATAATCACTTGTGGATGGATTCCTTCTTTCTTTGTTTTTGCCTGCTTTCTTTTTTTTCTCTGTCTTGTGTTTTGTGTCTTTTTTTTTTCCTTTTGTGGAATTTCATTCATGAAATTACTTATATACCCTTGTAACTACCTGAAATTACACCTCATGCCCCCCTAATATATATATATATATATAAATTTGTAATTTAAAAATTTAATAAGATAATTAACTGATACTTAAATATAAAAGGGTATACGTAATATGTCTGTAGATGTGAGAATCTCAAGTATATGATTTATTTTGGCTTTTTGTGGGGGCTTTTGGATTAAAAGCCATCGACTTCTACAAACTTTTCATAGGTCTTTTTATTGGGAATTAAATACTTTAATCTGAGTTGACTTGCTCGTTTGATGGATTTTTTTTTTTTATCTTTATAGAAATTTAATTGTCACGTTTATTTATTTATTTATTTATTTATTTTTGGTGGCTATGGTCTATGGAATATGACACTTTTGAAATAAAACCAAATAAAAAAAAAACAATAAAGTTCTTTTTTTAAGAAATAATCGTAGCCGTTCATCAAGTGGAAGCAACCAAAGATTTTTCCCTCCACTTGATGTACACGTGGCATAAAAAAAGCCGTTGGATTGGAATATCAGGAAAGGCAAACGAACGAGATCTAGCGGTGATGTCACCGCAGCCACTCATTCGGTGGTCCTCAATCAATCCGTGATGGACCACCAATCACGACCGTCCATTCCGTTGATTCCGGATTTTTATATCTTAATCAACACTAATCTCAAATTTTACTTTTAATTGCAAATATAATCATCATTTAAACGATCGTCGAAGTCGTCTGACCAATGCAGGACTGCCACGTACCCACTGAAAAAGCTTTGTTTGCTGTTTGAGACGAGACAGCTACTGTCGCGAGTTTATGGATGGCAAATCCTGTAATTTCAGTCAAATTCAAGTGCTTTTCATTAGTCTCGGCCTTCGTTTTTTTTTTTTTCCTCAAATTTTTCTTTATTATTATTATTATTATTATTTTTTAATTTTTTCTCATCGCTTATCCGCAACTGGCGGATAAGGACACGTCCAGCGCCAAGAAGTGATCAACATCCAACGGTGATAAGCTTCTGCGTCAACGTTTATTGAATCTTGGCCGTTGATTTTTCTAACCACGGTTACCTGAACACTAACCACGGTTAACATCGATCGAAGTTATAGAAGACAGAGAGAGAGAGAGAGAGAGAGAGAGAGAGTGAGAGTGGAGCTGGAGAGAAGGGGAGTAAGAGATCAGAGCTTCAATTCGTCCAAATTTGGGTGGAATTTGGATCGATTTCGCTTTTTCTCTCTTCTTTTTGGTATGCTTCTGTCTTGATACCGTTGATTGCTGGATTTGCCTCTTTTTTTTGGGATTTTTTTGTTCGAATTTGTACGGATTTCGCACAGATTTAGGGCTAGTCTTTTGTTGTGTGTGTGTGTGTGTGTGTGTGTGTGTGTTTTTGGGAGCTTATCTTGGTAATTTTGTGAGAAAAAAAGGAGGGGTTTTGTTTTTTTGTTTACTTGTGGTAGTATGGGAATGGATCTCCAAGTAGATCAGATTCATGTTTTTGTTTCTTTTTTTGCGAAATTTGGGGGCGTAGGGAAAAAGGATAATGTGAGATTTGCTCTTATTTATCTAATTTTATGAGCTTCTTGTGTTACTTGGAGGAATTTCGATGTGTATCTTAGTGATTTCAACTGTATTTGGACTGAAAACAATTGATATCCTGAGGATTTCTTGTGGTTTCATGCAAGTATTGTAGGGTATAGCTAAAATCTGCGAAAAGTCTCAGCTGATAACCCTAAACCTTGTGGATTACAGAGAAATGGTGTAGAATTTGAGAGAAAGTTTGGAGATTTGCTCATGCTTCCTGTTTAGGTTTAGATCCGAGAGGAAATCCTTAACCGAGCCCTAATTCTAGGGCTCATAAGGATAAAGTATTTTAGTTGTGCTCTCTATCTGTTGGCAAGATGAACTACTTCCCGGAGGAGGTGCTGGAGCATATCTTTGATTTCCTTACTTCAGACCGGGACCGGAATAATGTCTCCACAGTATGCCAGGCTTGGTATAGGATAGAACGTTATAGTCGGAAGCATGTTTTCGTTGGCAATTGTTATGCTGTGAGGCCAGAGCGGATGGCGGCAAGGTTCCCAAGATTGAGGTCACTCAAAGTGAAGGGAAAACACCATTTTGCTGATTTCAACTTGGTGCCTCCTGGTTGGGGTGGATTTTTACATTCATGGATTGAGACTGCTGCTCGAGAGTGCCCTTTCCTTGAAGAGCTTCAGTTGAAGAGGATGGTCGTCCTTGACGAGAGTCTTGAACTCCTTGCTCAATCTATACCCAACCTTAAGTCTTTGGTCCTGATCAGCTGTGAGGGGTTCAGCACAGATGGACTTGCTGCCATAGCTGCTCATTGCAGGTGAACTTTATCTATTATCTATTGTTGAAGTTTGGTCATACATTTTTCTTTTAAGCAAAGAATGCCCACTTGGTTCTTCTTCATCTTTAGCTGATTAGTCAATCACATCAAATTTACATTGGTGATCTATCTGTTCTACAACTTGGTTATCATTTCAATCACGGATTCATGTCACATGATGATTTGAGTTCTACTGGATTAAATTATAAATTATTTGTGTGCCTCATGGTTCATTTGATTTTGATTTCTGTTGCTATCATCTTTGTGCATGAGTGTGTTGTCTATGTTTGCAACCTATTACTAGTTATTGTGACTATTAAATAGTTTAGAAATCTAGCCGTGTTCTTGTTATTTGGGACATGAGAAACCTTGATTCCCGTAATTGTCTAAAGATTTCTACCAAGCACTAGTTTACACAATTATATTTGGCTCTTGTTATTTGAAACTTGAGAAAGCTCTATAACTATGTTGTTGATGGAATCCGGCTTCAATTTTATCTTTTTCTGTTATCTTTGTATGTTTTTCATATGGCAATAACTTGATGAAATTTAGTTTGAAATGTGGAAATTGTTATGAAAGTTTTTTGACTTGCTTTAACAGTTTGTACACTGAATGTTATTTCTGTGATCTAATGGTGTCATTTTTGCATTTTAATTCAACCATTTTGGGAATTCCAGAGTTTTAAGGGAGCTGGACTTACTTGAGAATGAGGTGGAAGATCGTGGTTCTCAATGGCTCAGTTATTTCCCTGAATCTGGTACCTCTCTGGTTACCCTGAACATTGCCTGCTTGAAAGGGGAAGTGAATGCCGGGGCTTTGGAGAGGCTGGTTTCCAGATCTCCAAATCTCAGGAGTTTAAGGCTTAACCGTGCAGTGTCCGTGGAGACTCTTGCCAAAATTCTTGCTTGTGCCCCCCAATTGGTGGACCTTGGAACCGGTTCATTTATGCTTACAGACCGGCATTCTGATGCTTACCACAAGCTTTATGGCATGTTCCATAAGTGCAACTCTTTGAGGAGCATGTCAGGGTTTTGGAATGCGGCCCCTCACTGCCTGCCTGCTTTGTATCCCATCTGCTCAAACTTCACTGTTCTAAACTTGAGCTATGCTCCAACTATTGATGGCTCCGACCTTATGAAGCTGATTCAGCAATGCTCAAGACTCCAGAAGCTTTGGGTGGGTGATTGCCTTCACTCTTCAGTCTCTTTGTTTTCTGATTTCTTTTCACTTGTATGTAATTTGGATGATTTTTATGCTTGACTCTGCAGATTCTGGATTGCATTGGAGACAAAGGATTGGAAGTTGTGGCGACAACTTGCAGGGAATTGCAGGAACTCAGGGTGTTCCCGAGTGATCCTGGTGGTGCCATTGCCGATGTGACAGAGGAAGGTCTGGTTTCTATATCTTCAGGCTGCAAGAAACTAAGCTCTCTGCTGTACTTCTGCTTCCAGATGACCAATGCCGCACTGATTACTGTTGCAAAGAACTGCACCCGTTTCACGTGCTTCAGATTATGCATTCTCGATCCGAAGAAACCTGATCCTGTGACTGATGAACCTTTGGATGAAGGCTTTGGAGCAATTGTCCGGTCAAACAAGGATCTCAGGCGGTTATCAGTTTCAGGTCTTCTCAGTGATCGAGTGTTCATGTACATTGGCAAGTACGCTGAACGCCTTGAGATGCTCTCAATTGCTTTTGCCGGTGAAACTGACATGGCAATGATGCACGTATTAAACGGGTGCAAAAGTCTGAGGAAGTTGGAGATCATGGACAGTCCGTTCGGTGATGCCGCACTCTTGCAAGACGTCGAGAAGTATGAAACAATGCGATCCCTTTGGATGTCATCCTGCGACGTTACATTGGCAGGCTGCAAGACACTTGCAGCAAAAATGCCGAGGTTGAATGTGGAGATCATGAACCACAGGGATGGAACGGATGTCGATCTCGATGACACTGATAAGGTCGATAAATTGTACGTGTATCGGACGATGGCCGGACCCCGGAGTGATGCGCCGCGTTTTGTCTTGACACTATAGAACTCTCAGGCTCTTTATTTAGGTTCAGGCAGTGTTGGAAGTCCATTTTCTCAAGATATGATATTGAACTATGGTGGTATTATTATTAACCCAGACATTTGAGGATTATGTTTTCGGATTGATTATATGATCTTGTAGTAATGTAGCCATTTGTTTTTCCATTGATATTTAGTAATCAAGTACTTAAAGAAGCTTTAAAAGAAGCAGCATGCCATAAAACATTAGGCATTGTGTTTGTTTTATAAGATTTCTAAGTTATTTTTATTTCACATGCAGACATACAAACATTTCTAAATGTGATTTTTGTTATGACATATTATCTTTTACCTATTTTGTATAAAAATATACAAGTAATTTTTTTTTATAAAAATATTGTTTATATTTATATATATATAGAGGATCGGTAATTTAAGGATGTCTTTAGATTTTAAATCTATAGATGTTTACAATAACTGTTGGATGAAAAATCGATAGTTATTATCTATCATAACAGTGTAAAATATTTTCTATCGTGTTGTACAGTACGTGAACATTAAAAAAGTTTCAATATTTATATAAATAAACAACCATTGGATAGTGATCCAATTTATAAACCATTTCCCATGTACAAACCATTTCCCATGTGTATATATATATATATATATATATATATGAAGATGTGTTATACTTAGTTTTAAAATTAAATTGTTCATGACTTCATATAAGTTATATGCCAATAGAGATGCTCTTCTAAACCTATATACATCATGCTCTTTATTCTTATTAGAAGATGCTTAAGTAGAAATAAATTTGTTTTGTTTTATTTGTTTATTTATATATTTGATTGTGTAGTATCAAAGTTAATGGTTAGAATTTAGAAGTATGCTATCTATATCAATTTCATAATTTTAATGATGTTCAGTTATTTTATTTAATTTTGGATATGGAAGAAAAACTTAGATAAAACAGATATAATGAACTAAAGATAACAAAAAGGAAAAAAATACATAGGAAAAAAAATGATTAAAAGAAGTATATGTATATATGTATATATAAATAAAGAAGTAAAGAACCATTTGTTGGAAATTTCCCTAATGTGTGTCTATACATACAAAGAACACTGGGAAATTTCCCTAATCACATTAGGGCAAATAGTTTTGATCAATATTTAATCAACAATAAATCAATTGTTAAATATTAATATACTTATGGGAATATATGATATGTAATAGATCAAGGTTACGAAATGAAGATTTCACATGTACAAAATTCTCTGAAGTATACATTACAAGAATTTGCGGGATTAAAAACAGAAATTTAGATGGAATAATTCTATTTAAAAATAGATTGTAGTTGGCTTTTTAAATTTGAAACAGAATAGTTTGTTTCTAATTTAGAAACTGAATTACAGTTGATTTCTAATGTTTTCATACCTGATTCTAATTAGAAATTGGCTTTGAGTTCGTTTAAAATCCGTTTCTAATTTTCATAGATTTTAAAAATATATATCAAAGTTTTGAAACAATTTTTAAAAAAATATATAATAGATTAAATCTATACAAATTTAAAATATTTTTTTTAAAAATATATCAAGATATTATGGGATTCAGATTTTATAAATATTAGATAAATATTTATAAGATTTTGAATCTTATTTTTAAGAAATTATGACTTAAAATAAATGTAAATATTTAAAAATCTTTTTTCTAATTATATTTTTCATGAAATATTATTTTAAATATGTATATATGTAAATTATAGTACATACTATATACACACAATTTTTTTAGCTACGATTATACACAAATACACTTATAAGCGATATTCTTCCACTTTTAATCTTTGATCGTAAAGAAGTAATGCATTTTTTTGCTTCAAGCAGCTAATGCGATGATGTGTTTTTTTAATCAATCTTTTATTAGTTGAAATTCTAATATTATATCACATATATATAGAGTAATTGGATAAAATTATTATAGGTAGCAGCCTAAGAGTTCAGTAGTGAACTAGTTTAATATTTGCCACTATAGTATAGATATACACAATATTATTAAAAGTCGCCACTCTAGTGACTAAACATATCATGCTATCATATATTGTAATACAACATGTGGCAGCTAATAAAGAATATAAAATCATATTTTATCTCATACATTATGAATTATTTTAGGTTATAACTAAAATAAAAACATAAAAAAATATGCCTTAATGTAACGATATCTCTTATGAATTTAACTTCTGTACAATGCAACTCAACTACCCAAAAATAAAATATGTAATAATAGAATATTTGGTTTGTAGGGAAGTTGTAAGTGATGACACTAATCACTACAAGAAATACAGGAATAAGCAACAGATTTTTCCGTTGCTAAAAACTACATTTCCGTTGCTATAAATATTTAGCAACGGAATTAGCAACGGAATCATTTCGACGGCTATTCCTAAGTCGCTATTCAAATTCCATTGGTATGATAAAATTCGGTTGTTATTTCTTATGTTGTGCCGACGGGCGCTTTCGTTGCCGAACACAAGAACTCCATTGTTAATATAATAATAAAATATTCAATCTTTTATGGTTCACAAAACTTCCGTTGCTATATTTCCGTCGCTAGTGTTGGCTAGCAACAGACTATTCTGTTACTATTATTGTTATAGCTACGGAAAGTTTTAGTTTAGTAACAATTTTTTTTTTTATTTTAGCAAGGGAATCTCCGTCGCTATTATCTTATTTCTAATGAAAGTCTGTCGCTATGCCCTCATTAACTACAAAATCCATTATATTTCTATTGCAATTGTTCTTGTAGCAATGTAATTTCGGTTGTTATTTTTTTATTAGCAACGGAATTTCTTTTTTTCCGTTGCTATTTCCTTTGTAGCAACGGAATTGTGGTGGTTGTTTTTCTTATTAGCAACGGAGTTTTCTTGTAGCAACGGAATCACAGTTGTTGTTTTTTTATTAGCAACGGATTTCCTTTTTTCCGTTGTTATGTTTTTGTAGCAACGGAATTTTGGTTGTTGTTTCCTTACACAATTTCAATATATGTATTAGCAACAAAATTTCCAATGCTATTTTCCCATTTCCAAAGAAATTTCCATTATCATTTGTTATTTTGCAACGGAATATCTGTCTCTATTCTTTGTTATTGATTATTATAGCTATTAGCTACTAAATTTTTTTTCACACAACCTACACAAATTATTGCACAAATAAAAAAATCACCCATACAAATACGAATAATGCAAATGATACATAAAAAAAATTATCTCATTAAGTATCCACAATCCATCATTTCAATCATACCAAAAATACAATTAATCCATACAAATGATCCAAAATTCAATTCATACCAAAAATACAAATAATTCATACAAATGGTCCAACATTCCATCACAACCAAAAATCCATCGTCAACAATTCTCTAATCCATCAATACAATTGTCACCAACAAACAAAGTGAAACAAGAAGTCATCATGAACATACATTGTTTTCCTTTATTAAAAATCATAAAAATTTAAAATCCATCAAATAAAATTGCTATAGAAATACAATTGTGGAACAACAAACAAAGAAAAATTGATGTATGAAGGTACATTTAATTAACTTGAGTTTTTTTTTGTTGCACTCTTCTTACCCCAATATCTTCCTCTATGAAAATCATGAAAATTTAAAATCCATCAAATTAAATTACAAGTAGAAATTTATAAGTAAAGCACTAAAACTTAAGAGGAGTAAGATCAAATTCATACCTAAAATCATTTACTTGTTGGTGGAGGAATATTTGATCCAAATTTCTCCATCATGAACCTTATCATAATTTGAAATTAATTTTTTAAGTCGCTTATGGCACCTACAACATTCTTCACTTGACTCACATCATCAGTCAATGATTCAAGCTTCTGCTCTAAACTCATAATTCTATCATCATTAAGAGAAACATCCATATGTGGAGTACTAGTAGAAGGACCACAAACTGAGTTAGTTGTGCATGCAGCTACACTAGAAGTAACATCAAATAATGCTTTAGAATTGACCATGGTGCCAAACCCATATACATGCATGCGTGTAGCTAACTTTCCTCTAATTGATGACGCCCATGCTTCTGGATCAAACTCAAGATGATTAGAAGTATTATCACCATATTTTTCGGATAATGCAGATTGATATTTATCCTATAACAAGTGAAAAACATAAAAAAAATTAATTGATTTAAGTTCACCAAAATATGAAGTAACAATTCACAATTTAAGGATACTCTGATCCTTCCTTACGCTGTCTTAAGATCCATTGATATAGCTTCTACAAAAAACAACAAATAGAACAAAGCTTGGTGAATTTACAATATGAATAAAAAGTGCAATAGAAGCTTCATCTGGGTAAAAATACAACTCTGTGACGTACAACTCTATGAACTACTAACAATCATATAATAGAGAGATGACTGATGTTGGGCAACAACCACTCACTGAAATTCCGAAACACTACCTAGATTTTCAATCATTATTTAACCTCATGTATCATGAAGGTCGTTTGTTCCTTGGGATGAAATCGGTCCTAACCATATCACTAGCTTGTTTGGTGATGCCAACTTCCAACTCAGATAATTCCATTGGTTTCGTTGGTGCAACCTTCATAACATAGGATGATGACGTCTCAGGTAAGCCTTCACAGGTTACTTCCTAATTTTCAATCTTATAATCTAGCACTTCAACTATAGGCATCGGTGCCTCATTTTCTTTGGTAGGTTCGTCGACTTGCAGTATGGTTGGGGGTGGTCTTCATTTACTGGAACTTCATGAGGGATGACAACACTGGGATAATTCATCGATGGGGATAACTTCCAACTCACTAGAGGGAACCTAAAGATTAGCATCTTTCGTGGCTTGTTCGCCCACATTTGGTAGTTCTACAAAGGATAAAACTTTCATCTCAGAGACGACAGTTTGTTGTTCGTTCTCACCGGTAGGAACTTCGGGAGATGATTTTGGTGGTTTGATGGTTGTCGTTGGAGGCTCGATGTGGATGTCCTCCACTTTGGCCACCTCAATAACAGCGGGTGTCTCATTCTCATTAATAAACTCAACATTCAAGGAAGGAGGCACCTCATTCCTCAATACTGCTAGTGATTCGATGATAGCATCTACGCCGATGTTATCGGCTTTGACACTAAGGGATGACACAGGTGCGGATGCTGGCACGGGTGAGGATGCTTTGAAGGATGAAGGTGCTAGCACAGGTGGGGATGATGGAGCTTATGGGGATACTGGCGCAGGTGGAGATGTTGGCACTGATGGGGATGGCAGCACGGGTGTGGATGGTGAGTCGGGTAAGGATGGACTTGATTATCTCTTGATTTTACCCTTTTGGGAAATTTTCTTTGACAGATTTTCTAGGTGATCGGCTTGCATTTTCGCAGACCATATCGCTCGCCTTGTCATTGGTCGCTGGTTGTCAGGAACCTGAGCTTCACCTGAAGTGGGAAGAGACAATGGTGGCCTTCGTCTAGTGGCAACCTTCTTCACACGCCATGTTATAGCAGTGGACGAGATCGGCTGTACATCTGGAGTATCGTCCTTTTTTGACATAGATGGCGCAAACAGCACAAACTCAGAAGGGCCACTATCCTCAATTGCTTCTATTATAGTTTGCAGACTGATAACTGTTTGGGCGAAATTTTCAAATCCTGCCAATAAATATGGCGAGATCCTCGTCAATCATTCTCCTTGGTGGACTACCTGAACAAAACGACTTCGACACCGACATGGTGGACTTTTGGGTGGGGAGGGAGACCATCCACTTTTCCTTGAGGTCTTCTTCCTAGTTTTTGAACCATCATGTAATGCGGTAGCCACTTGTTAAATGCTAGTAGATTTGAGAATGCTTCTTCTTCGTCGTTAGTAGGTTTGAGAATGGAAAACTGCATGGGGGAGATGACATAACTTAACTGAAATCTCTTCTAATTAAGTGTTAAATGCTAAAGTTAAATTGAAACATATTTAAGCAGAAAGTCACCATTTTAAGTGAAAACATAAAATGTTAAATGGAAATAATAATTTTAAGAGGAAAGGTTTATACATAACATACACCAAGCAACTTAATATCTCTTTTCCGTTGAGTGTTGTTAGTAATGGACCAAAAAAATGCTTGCTTCCTGAAATTGTTCTCCCCGTAACAAAATATCCGGGGAGTCTTACCAAAGCGCAGCTTCTTACCTGTGCTGGTGACCTCGTGGAGCCAAATATTCAAGGCAACATCATATCCCCTCAAGTAGCTAGTGTTTATCTTCTTACCAAAACACTTGGCCTGTACTGTGGCGGCTATCTGCGGGACATCCTCCATAAGCCACTTATGTGTGGTTTGCCCCTATGCATAGAGACACAATGCAGGAAGATCGTCCACGTAGTCTACAATCTAATTAGGGATGGGACATGATGTGTTTGGGAACAGCATGGCCCTCATGATGTACACCAACAATAACTTTACAAAGTTTTCTTCTTCTCCTTTCTTCCCAACAACCTCACCAACTTTTTTTTTAATAGAATCCATATGTCTTTCACATGTTTTGGAGAAAATATTTTCCTTCAAATTTTGATTGTGTTTTCCTTTTTTTTTAAAAAAAATACTACGTCCCCATCACATCGGAGGCCAATAATAAGTGCTACATCTTTGGGCCTGAAACTCAGCAAGCTCTCACCAATCTTGAAATTTTGAGCGTGCACATCGTATCTTTGCATCAGAGCATCGATCAATCCCTTCTCTTGTAGTATATGTTCAATTTCAGTTAAAGATGTGAAAGGCATATTCCTGATGATTTCGCAATGTCTGGAACTCATGCTATGTCTAAAATTGGCAAGCGTTTCCACTGTTAGGGCCAGATAATAACTCCCATTGACAAGGTTGGTGCCATATCTCTAGTACCTTAAACAAGACCAACATTTAATAAGCTGTCATTAATTATTAAGCAGAAACCAGTTTATATAAGGGCAACACAAAAGTTTAAATAGAAACCATTTAATTTAAATGGTAAACAACATCTTTAATGAGAAACAATTTTTTCATTGATGCAACACATTCTATCTGAACAGAACTCACACAATTGATGTTTTTCCGCACACTACAACACTGGACGTTGTTTGGGAATCATCTGTGTATAGAAACGACCAATAAACACAACCAAACAAGATAAAGCTGAAAGGAAAAACAAATGTTTATGGAGGATACGAAGATAAAATATTGATTATCTTCCTGGAGGCATAGAATGCCAGCATTCCAAATTGTAGACCAAATCATACATAACTACATACGAACTATTATAACCAGTGTTCAATGTATCAACATGGTACTATAGCAGCCCGAAAGTTTCATTTAAATTCTTTCTCCTTCCCTTCTTCTTTCCTCCTCCTTCTTTCTTTCTTCTTTTCGGCCAAGCACAACTAAACCCTAGAAAATTTTCCGGCGAGCATTTCCTTCAAATCAAAGCATCAAATTTCTTCCTCTCATCCTCTTGAGTGTGGTAAGGCCTTGATCTAAGAGTTTTTCTTCATATTTTCTTAGTATTTCCTCGTTTTTCAAAATCTTTGAAAACCTAGAAATTTACCTAGGTTTGGGTTTATTTTGGGCTTAAATTGAAGCCCTTGATCTTGTGATTCTTCGTAGTGGATTTGTAAATAAATTTCTTGATTAGATGTCATAAATTGGGAGGAAATAGTCTATTTAGGGCCGGTTTCACTGTAGCAATTTCTTGGTAACTGTAGTAGTATTATAACATAGGTTAACTTTAGTTGTTTCTTCGGTTTGTTTGGTTTAGATTGAAGCCCAAGGCATTAGGAATTCATTGGTAACCTAAAAATCAAGTTTTGAGTCAACGCTAGGATCGATTTGGCTTTGTTTGGTAGCAAAACTTATTGTTTCGTTGTGTGATTTATTTTAGCTAAATCTTGTTGGTGTTTTGTTGTGCTTTGGCAAGGAGGTGAAGCTTTGGCTCGAGGCAAGAAAGTAGCAGAGGATTAGCGTTCGGGGAAGTTAAATTATCAAAGTTGTGAGTGAGATTAATTATGCATAATTCTATTAGGAGAATACATATAATTATTCTATATTGCTAAGTAAAGTTTTCTTTTCTTCTATACTTAAATCGAGGTTTTGATTGGCTTAAAATGAGTTTATTTAGTGATGTTTCATATTTGAAAAGCATTATCGTTCAAAGGAAAGGATTTTTGAATTGTTACTTGATTCGTAAGTTGTGCGTTGATTTATGTTAAAATCTTTAGATATGCTTGTGTTTATCATTTCCGTGTGAAAATGACATATATTTTGGACATGAGTTTCTTAATGGCTTTGAACTTAGCCGCGACCACGGCTAAGGTTTAGAGAGGTTTCTAGACCATGTTACGTTCCTTTTGTAGTGTTATATTAAATTTGTGGCATTGGGGTGAGTATATGTTTTAAGACTCATATTATAAATGGAACTGTTATGATCCATTTGCATTATTATAAAAGTTTGGTTTGATGTTTAACTTGTTTTGTACTACAAATCTTGTATTTGGTCTTTCGTGGATTTGTTATTGTAAAACCCTAGTTGGGCTAAAAAGACTTTCTTGACACTATCTTTAGTTATATTATATCGATGATTTCTGTTATATTTATCTATGTTCTAAACTATTGGTATTAGTAAAGCATTATTTTGGTGAGTTATTTCGTGTATTTTGGTGTATTCTTGTAGTATTGTGCCAACCCACTCACTGAGTAGTTTTAGTTACTCACCCCTCTCTTCTCTCCCTAGGCTTTTGTAGGCAGTAGTGCGGTATTAAAGCGGTGTGCTGGGTATCCACTGTCTATTTTCATTCAGTACCACGTTCATGTATGGATCCATTAGTGTGTTTGAAACTCTAAAAGTATGGTTTGTATATTTGTTTAAGTTCTTGGAAACTTCGTTATACTTGTGATCAGTGCAGTTTTTGAACTCCGCTATCAGGTCATGTTGTTGATTTTGCTTGTGTACATGTGAATTTTCCTATTTTGTACTTGTTGTTTGAGGTTGTTGATTTCCGGTATTTTGTCAGCTTTGCAGTGACTTGAGGGTTGAGTGGTGGGGTATCCCTCCTCGAGTTGTCGTGGCCGTTGTCACAACTTGGGGCCCGCGGGTCAGGACGTGACACAAACAAAATAAAAAACCTATAATTGCAAATCCCTAGAAACAAAAAAAGAGATAAAACAACCCTATAACCACAAAAAAATCCTTCAACGATTGCCATGGGCTTTATTACCTTAAGGTATAGTTTTCTTTGATTTAGGAGTGGAGAGATGGTGTTAAGGAAACAACCATGCTTAACAGGGAATCTCTTGCAATCTTCTTCTCAAGACCTTCAACGTTGAACAGAGAGTTTCAAAGTGGCAAACAAACACAGAGAAGGGAAAGACTTTCTGCTTATTCCCTCTAACAACATAAAGGGTTAAGCAAGAAAGACCATCACCCCCCCTCCCTCGTCGGATGCCAACCGCCAAGCGTCCTCAACCGCTAGTTCCCAATGTGGAGATATGGTAATGGCATAGAAGACTGTGTCGGGGCATTTTTGTCTTTTTCTTTCCAACATCACGGTATTAGCAACGATGTGGATTAACAATGATGAAGGAGGGATCTTTTGTGAATACTAAAACTCATGAGGGGTTTTTGTGAATAATCAAACTTGAGAGGGGTGTTTTTGTTCATTATCAGTAATTATTATTACAATATATTTAAAATTATCTTAAATATTTCTGAATTTTTTAAAATTACATTTAATTTTTGGGAAAAAATAAATAACGATAATGAGCAAGGCTCAAACCCCAAACAATGGCACTCTTATAACACCACTACCTTAGCCAACCCAACAAATTAGTGGTTAATATTGTTCTTTTACTAAAAAAATAGAAAATTTAAAATATTAAAAAATAGGAAATTTAAAAAAAAAAACTTTGTGGTTTGCTAGATTTGTGAAACAGGGACAAAGAGTTTTTTTTAAAGATATATGGTTTATTTGACTATAATAATAATAATAATAATAATAATAATAATAATCACATGTTTATTTGGGATTAAGATATATATATATATATATTAAGATATATGTTTCTTTCATAGGGGTAAAGCCATTAAATCAGTTAAAGGTCAGACCAATGTGGCATAAAACATTTTTACGCTTAACTTTCTTTGGATGTGCATCTTGTGATGGACCTCGTTGTGAAGTGGCAGTAGCATTAACTGGGCTTAGATCAGGGACACTTGTATTGTCTTCTCCATCTAAGTCAACAAAAGCATCTCCTATAGATGGTTCAGTATTTCCTACAGTTTCCTACATTTGATAAGCATATAATTACATGCTAATGATGTAAAGATCACACAACTATGACTCCTAAAAAATTATCACACCCCACCCCAAATGGAGATTTTGAGATATTTCATTTTAACATAGAAGACATAAGACTAATGGATTGCACATTCAACAACATCAACTAAGAACAAACCCAACTATATATTAAAAAAAAGGTTCATATAAAGGGGTTGTTTACAATCATAAACCACTTCTTTGCAAAAGTACCCGTATTAAAATTAATAAGTGGGCAATCTTTGAGATGAGTTAGTTAAGTGATAATAAACCTCAGAACCATCAAAAAATGTTCATATAAGAACAGATATCATTAACCCAAAACCTCCATAAAAGAATTAAAGAAGACAAATGCCTAATGATAGCCAAATCCAGAAAGCAACAATGAGTGGAGGAAACCAAAAAATAATTTCATACATATAATCATGAAAAAACCAAAAAATATAAAAGGAAAAAACCAGAGATTCTTCAGCAAATGCAAAATCTCAAGAAAGAAAAACGTTCACATGTATAACAGAGGAATCAATCAATCTCCGTGTCAAATGAAGAGAAAGCTCCAAAATCCCTTTTTTTTTTTTCTTTTCAGAAAAAGAATAATAAGCACCAATCAATATCAGACCATCAGAATTATAACAAGCACCAAAATCAATCAATCTCCAATTCACATGTATAACAGAGGAATCAATCAATATCCAATTAATTCAAATGAAGAAAAAGCTCCAAAATCCCTTCTTTTTTAGAAAAAGAATAACAAGCACCAATCAATATAAGAACCATAATTCTGGACAGAATTATAAGAACCATAATTTATTAAATTTCAAAAAATCTCAATGACCAACAGAAGTCACAAAAAGGAAAAAAGACAATGAAAATATCGACAGCCCAAACAACACTAATTTCTCAAAGGCATCAAGAAATTTACATCTCTTCTTTTCTCAAACAACACTAATTAAAACACCCGAGAGATCACAATATGAACCAAAAAATAGAAAACAAAAGAATACCGGCGGTGAGGCTTAGGCGGAGCGATGACGCAGCGGCAAGGAGATGAGCACGGTGGAGCAACGATATAGCAGCAAGGAGATGAGGCTCATGGTGGAGCGGCGACGTGGTGCCACGACGGAGAGGCTGCCCAACAAAGAAGCAGCACGCCGGCGAGGTGGCACGGAGGTGAGGTGGGATGGCGGAGCGGCGGGACGGCGGCGTGGAGATGCGGATGGTGTCGACCGATAGGTTGATGGTGGCGGCTAATAAAAGAGATAATGAAAACCCTAGGTTTGATAAGGAATTACATTAAAGTAATGGGGGTATAATTGGAAAAAAAATACATGCCAGATTACCACCAACCTGGTAATCTGGATGGACACCTGTTTTGGTGGTAATGTGATTACCACTTTACTTGGTAATATTTCACTATTGGTAATCTTACATTACCATCAACATTACCACTGCTACAGTACCAAACATGGTAATCTGAACAGATTACCACCAGATTCCCGGTAATATTTGCACATTACCGCGAACCAAACGCCCCCTAAGGGTAAGTTATTTAGGAAGGAATAATTGGGTTTTTTCTCTATGTCATTTGTGATTATTGTTATTTGAGTTCTCACTAAAAAGCAAGGTTGTCAGATCCGATTCGGGCATTGACCCTGCTAAACTCAAGGGTTAGGGGTCAATGGGTTTGATCGAGTCAAACTGGGATTGAACCGGGGTCAATAATAAAGTATAAAAAATATTATAATAATTAATAATGAACAAATATAATATTAAAACCATAGTTATAGTATAAAAAACTACTCAAATTTGATATTTAAACCGATAAATCACCTTATATACACTAGTATTTTCTAATTATGTCATTTATTTTTACATTTTTTAAAATATTTACATATTTAATATATTAATATATAATTATTGAAGTGTTTTTTATTTATTTGTTTGTTTATTGGTTGATTTTGTTAGAATAGATAAGAAATTTAATTCACTAATTCTTATTCTTTTATATAATTGTACATTTATTAATAAATTATATAATTTACCAGGTCTCAATTGAGTTTTTATTATGGTTTAAATTTTCTTATATTTTTCTATTTAGTTAGAATATTTTATTTTTATATTTTATAATAAAATTACACTCAGTTATTATTTTATTTTCTTGAATAAAATAAATTTTTAGAAAATATTTACCATAACATACTAATGGATTTTATTTTTAAATGTTAATTTTTGTTGTTATGTTTATGATATATATATATATATATTGTAATTCTATTTATTGATTATAAATTGAAAATTAATGTTAATAAATATATATGATTTTGTCGTTTTTAATGAAAAAATAATAATAAAGTATAAAATACTGTCAAATTTTTTTTTAATATTGTGACTCGGTTGACTCGGTTGGGTTGACTGGTTCCCAGCTGAACCGCTTAGGTCACCGGGTTTTTCCATGTCTGGTTCAATGGGGTATACCCAGAGCGGCCACATGGTCGGTTCTCGGTTTTTCCAGTTGAACCGATCGGCCTGATCCAGGTCTGACTACCCTGCTAAAAAGACGGTGAAGATTTGGAGCATCACAACAAACTCTTGAGATCACGACCAACGTTATCTAATTTCCTTTGACTCTTGATTTCCTCACAACAGTGTTTCCATTCTTTCCCATTTCCTTAGCATACTTTATTTCTCTGCTCAATTTTTTCATTTTCTCTCACATTTAGTCTCACATGCGTTAACTAAAAGATATAATACCTGAATCGATCCCTCTACTTTCCTCTCTCTTCTTTTTTGGACTCTCTACTTAGAAATACTTCTAATTAGTTTCTCTATTTTTGAAAATGGGCTCACTTAGTCCTTCTAATATTAATCTCTTTCTAACTAGTCCCTCTATTTTTATAAATACAATGACTAGTTGATTTATTTTTAATTGTAGAAAAGACTAAGTGGGCCCGTTTTCAATACTATTGGGACTAATTTGGAGCATTTATGAATAAAGTGACCAAAAGGGAAGAGAGAGAAAAATAGAAGGATCAATTCGAGTATTATACATACTAAAAACTATATGATAACTGGCTATAAAAAATAGTTATAATCAATTTTTATAAAATTATATTTTATAATTTTATATTTTAAAAAATAATAAAACTCCACATGCAGTAATAAACCAAGTGATTCTAGCCCGGCCCTCCCGTTTGAGCGAGCGAGCGAGAGAGAGAGAGAGAGAGAGAGAGAGAGAAGAGAAGGGAAGCAAGAGATCAGAGCTTCAATCCGTCCAAATTTGGATCAATTTAGGCCCTGTTTGGATGGTCCTACATTCCATAGGAATAGTGTTCATTCCTATGAAATTTAGTATTACATAGGAATTTGTAGTAATGGGTGTTTGGACATTGTTTTCTTAGGGTAAAATTACTATGTAAACATAGGATTCCATAGGAATATTTTAAAGTGGTGAGACCAAAATATTTTGTTCCTTTGTTTTTTGGGTTGGGGTTTGGGGCTACTACCTTGCTTCTTGGGCCATTGGACAAAGGAAAAAGGTAGGGTAGGCCGGCACGTCTTCGATCCGGTGACGATGTTTCCAGCCCGGTGACGATGCCTCCGGCCCGGTCACCGCTCATCAGGTTGTTCTTTTGCTTCCTCGGATTAGGGCTTGCATCCCCACTCCGCTGCTCCGATCATCGGCGATGATCTCTCTATCTCCTCTTCAATCCAATTCAAGGCCTTTGGTACTTCTCTTTCCCCTTCTCTCTAGGGTTTTATGCCGGGAATTCCATGTTATAGTGCTGTGATTTTGTTTTGATTTGAGTTTCTATGGGTGTCTATATTCTTTGGTTTGAACTTTGTTAAGATGGGTGTGTTTTGGATTACGTCTGTGTCATTCATGGTTTATGTTAATTATATTTGTTGAATCCCACGAATGAAGGAAAGTAGAGAAAAATGAAATTTGCTTGATGGAGTTTTTCATCTGTTGTTACTGCTTTTAGGAGTGTGCATAGTTTGGATAAGCCAAGCTAAGCAAATGAACTATGATCAAATTTAGCTACTACCAGTAAGGTTTATTTATTTATTCATATATATTTTGTGTTATGTTTATAGAAATTCAGTTATTCCATTCAGCTGCTATTTTAGCATATTAAAAACCAATCAAATTACCAATGATCGATGTAAATCACAACATAAATGAGACAAACAATATAGCTACATGTGTTATGCCTTATCTATGTATAACAACCATTACTTTTCTAGATTAATTGTGCTTATGAATTTGGCACATTAGTCAGAGTTTGTTGAAAATTATAGTTTAGATTTAATTTGGCTAACAAAGATTACTGATTCAACCAAAAATTTAATAAACCAGTCTCTCACACAACCAAATAACATGCCTTATTATTGATTAGTTGAATACCTGAGGAATGACAATAGAAAGATTTAACACCCCAGTAGCCAATCCTGCAAAACAATGAATGTCATGTCAAGACAAAATAGTATGTTTGGAGAGACCTTGTTCTAGTTCAAGATCAATCCTAGTTGAATTTTGTTCAAGAATACTGCATTCTGAAGAGGCTGTTGAACATTGACCTGCCGAAATTCAGTGAATGCAATTTCATTTTATTAATCAAAAACTAATTTTTTTTTAAAAAAAAAACAGAGAATTGAAGTAATATTCTAATCGATTATCATGCATGGAGTGTGAGTAATGTAATGGATTTTGTCATAATCATAGGTTTGCGATTGCTTGTATCCCATCTTTATGGTTGGATCTTTAAACCAGTTGTGTTTTCCCAAAGCTCTGGCCCTCACACTCTCTTCATTCCCATTTAAAATCCTTTATCATTTCTCTCATTTATTTATTTATTTATTCATTCATTCATTTTTGGAGCCAAAATTAATATACTGTTATTTTAATTCATTGAAACTAATGCACAACCGCCATTCCTTTTGTGGTGAATTTCATTGAATAGTTTAGCATGAACAAGAAGATGAATAAGAACTTGATTCCATGTGATGTTCAATTCAATACACATTCTACAAACTAGCTTGAGATCATTGATCCATTCATAATAATACCCAATTAGGTCAAACAGATAGCATGACTACTTCAAAACCAAATTTAGGCATGCATGGGTTAAGGCTTTACAAATTTTTGTCTAATCTGATAATTTTAGTGCTAGTGGGTGGGTTCCAACTCTCAAGAAGAAGGATAAGATTTTTTAGGTTACTAACCTGATGAAACAAATTCTAAGTATATCCTTAACTCTCACTAGAAAAAAAAAAAGAGAAAGGATAAAATTTTTAGGTTACTAACCTAATGAAATAAATTCAAACTATGTCCATTACTCTCACTGGAAGGAGGAAGAAATAAGTGAAAAGATTCAAAACATTATCTTATCTTTAATGGAGATGATGCAATATACATAATCAAATATGAAAAACAAAGTTCAGAACAGGCTCTAGAAATTCAGATAAGTTAATCTATTATAAGGAAGCATAGAACCTTTTTGGTACAGAAAACATAAGAGTAATCATGCAAGCATGACAGCAATGTTGATCAGTCTGAAGATCAGGAGAACCATCATTCATACTTTATAAGAAGATCCTAGTAGCCAATTTAATTGGAAAATTGGACAACAGAAGCAAAACAAAGTCACTCCAACAGAAGCAAATGAATTGGTCTGAACAAAATCAACAGTCACAGAAACTCCCATCACCACCCAGACAAACAAAAAGAACTCCACATAAACACTGGGATTGAACATTGTACATCCTATAATTAATAGTTGGTGCAGAACTTTTGAAAGAAATGTAGCATATACTTAACCTGAGTACTAGAACAAAATACATGATCAACCTTGGCACAGGTAACTGATGTAAACCTTTAAAGAGAAGACCACAAAACATTCTCTAATTTATTTTTATTTTATTTTACTAATCAAATTCTTATCATTTGTATTGCTTTGTATAGATGGCAAATCAAGAGAAGATTGACACAAGGGCCAAATGGAATGAAAATCATAGGGATCATCTAGTGAAATTATTAGGTGATTATAATGTTCCCGCGTACCGCTCACAAAATGGATGGACTAAAGAGGCATGGAATAGAATATTGTGTGACATGGTAACGAAATTCCCTAATTTAAAATGCACTGTTGTACAAGTTAAAGCACTAGAGCAAGAGTTGAAAAAGATTTACAAGCTTCTGAAGGGCTTTACCGAATTGAGTGGCGTTGGATGGGATTATGAAAATTAATATGGTTGAAGCCACTTAAGAAGTTTGGGCACCACTACTTGAGGTATATATTTTTATCACATAATTTATAAACTTTGTACAATAATTTATCTTAATCATTTTCACCAAAATATGCAGAGAAATAAAAAAGCTAGAAGATGGCATAAAAAACCCTTTCAATATTTCACGGCACTATAGGAGATTTATGAGGGTAAGAAAGTGTTGTTTACTAATGTTTGCTTTAAAGATTTGTTCATATATTTTATAATAATTTGTACATTTATTACACAGGGAGATATGCAGAAGGAAGACGCTCTTGTGATGTAGACTATTATGCAAATGTGCCAATGGACACTCCATCTCCAAGCATTCCGGCTCCAAATGATCCCATTCAATCATTGTCTACACCCAAAATAGAGATAGAGGATCCTGATTTTGCACAAGTGGAGCCTCCATGCAGTCAACCAAATATTTCACAACCCCAAAACTCATGTAGTGCAAGCCGACAAAGGTTAGGAGATGAAGTGCAAAGAAGGAAAAAAGAACCGAAAGCGAAAAAATGTTCAAGAGTCATTCCTAGAACAATATATAGATATGCGTCGAGCTGAGACGGATAGATATATTGATGCTATGAAAATGAACCGGGTAGAGGAGAAGTACACCATTGGAGAATGCATGGCGGCATTTAATGTGTTGTGTGATCAATTTCTAGATGAAGATTTTCTTAAAATTACAACATTGTTTAAAGATAAGGATAATCGTGAAATCTTCTTGAGTCTCATCAATGAAGAACAGAAAGTATTGTGGATTCGGCAAATGATTAATTAAAAATAATGTTATGTTCTATGTTTTTAATATTTAGTTACATGTAAAACATTATGTTTAATGTAAGACGTTATGTTTAAATGACTTGCATCTTTTATGTAAGACATTATGTTTATGACATGTATTTATTTGTTTGAGATATACTTGTTTATTTGCTGATAAGTTTTTGAATTATTTGTGGCTATCCTATTCCTTAATAACAAGAAAGAGGATTTTATAAATAAGGCAACATTGATAAAGTTACATACTGATAATTGCAACCCTAAAATAAAACAACATCGATAAACTTACACATCAATTAAGTTACATTTCTACGATAATTACAGTAATCATTCCACATTTGCATTGCTATTTCATCTCTTTTATGAGCACCTGCAATATGATCATAGTTCCACATTTGCATTGCTATTTCGTCACCTGCATTATTGATTTCTTCGATTTCATCCGTGTCATTGTGTATACATATAAAATTATGCAAGACACATGCAGCAACTACTATATCAGTTTGGGAATCTATTGGATGAAAGGTCGCAACTTTAAATATAGGAAATCTCATCTTCAAGACACCAATAATGCGTTCAACATGATTTCCCAATGAAGAACGTCACAAATTAAATAGTTCTTTGTAATTACTTGGTCTACATCCTGTCCGTCCTTGCTCTTGTAAGTGATAACGCACGCCTCGGTATAGAGCAATAAAACTTGGAGTATTTGTATATCCTGCATCCACTAGGTAATATTTATTAGGGGGGACATGGAAGCCTTGATCGATTGAATGCTGAAGTACTCTAGCATCAGAAGCATAATCTTCCCAACCAGCTCGAACATTTACAAAACGTAGGTTAAAATCGCATGCGACCATGATATTCTGGGATAATGTTTGTTTTCTATATCTTTAAGGATCTTGCAAAGACAAAGAAATAGTGATTGGAACATGTTCCATCAATAGCACCAATACAATCCTAAAATAAAAAACTCATAAGATTTGTTAAGAGAATATATAAAAAACGTAAATAATAAATAAAAAGTCTGTATAAAGATTTCTAACCTTGAAATATGGAAAAAAATGTCTATTATTCTGGATAACTGGTGATGTAGTTGTTGGTGGCAATTCTATATATGTAGTCGCAAGAGTAGTAATAGCTTCAAGCACTTTTTTAAAATAACGGTTAACTGTTTCTACTGAATGTTGAAAACGTTCTTGCACATCACGATTACTAGCGTTGTGCGTAAGAGTGTACATGAACATTGCTAGTTGTTCCTCGATTGTAACCCTTTTCTAGCTTCGAAGAAGAAATCTTTCTCTTAAACAATTAGCAAGTGCTTGAAATATACGAGGCTCCATATGAAATTCATGCTTACAATGTGCCTCATGACCTTGAAGAATCTCTTGAACATATGCATCGCCTGTTAATATTGATGTATGACAAGACCTAGTTTCTGAACTTACAGGAAATAAACTTGGTAAAATGGTGAACATGAATTCGTCATCATCTTCATTAAGCTTTCTCCATTGATCCAAATCCATATTGAAACAAAAGAGTTTGAGACATAAAAGTTTAAGATGAAGGGATAAGTTTACAAATGGCATAAGAGTGTTGGCTTTAAATAGAGAGATTGGTAACGGCTAGTTTTCATAAAACTCCAACGGCTATAAACTCTAATGGCTAGTTTTATTTTTAAAATTAAAAATTCCTATAGAAAAATTCCTGCGCACATCCAAACACTAATTATGTAGGAATTTTTCCTGTAGTAAATTACGTAGGAATCATTTCTGAATCCAAACAGGCCCTTATTGATTCCTCTTGTGTTTGGTATATATGCTTCTGTCTTGAATCCATTGATTCCTGAATTTGCTTCCTTTGTTACGAGATTTTTTTTTCTTATAAATTTGTTCGGATTTCGCACAGATTTAGGCTTGGTCTTTGTTGTGGTTTTTGGAGGTTTTCTTTGTGTTTTTTTTTTCTTTGAGAAAGGAGGATTTTTTTTAAACTTCTTTTTTTTTTGCAAAATGAGCTGCCAAGAGCTAAAGGAGCAACAAAAAACAAATTAGAAAGAAAAACATGAAGCGGAGCAGACATCTTCGAGCCAGTGAGGCCGGTCACGTTCTTGAGCAAAAAGCGATATTTGAGGATTGACAATGCCAAAACGGGCAAGCTGATCAGCAACAATATTGAGATCACGTTGGATATGAGCAAATGAGAAATCATCCCAGAGATTAGTGATAGAGTTGATGGATCTGATAGTGGTTGCAAGCCTCCAGGCGGTAATATTGTTGAAGTTCTTGAGAAGCTGAATAGCACAGGAGTAGTCAGAGAAGAGAGAGCTAGGGATCCATTTGTTAATGTGACAGTGCTCCAAAGCAAGAAGGATTGCACGAAGTTCAGCTTCAAGGGAAGATGAGCATGAATCTCCCGCAGCACCTGCAAGAAGAACAACAAGCTGATTAGTATAAATAACAAACCTAAAGCCAGCTATACCTGATTGCGGATCCCAGGCAACATCAGTGGAGACCATAATGGAGAAGTGGGCCAGATGAGGAATAAGGTTGAAATTTGGAGATTGTTGCCGAAATACCAGATTACATCTAGTAGTCCAGATTTGCCAGGCGGTAGTAGCAATTAAGGCCCTGGCAAAAACACCATTGATATGATGGGGAAGGCCAGAAGTGAGCCAAGAACCAAAGGCAAGCTAAGGGAAGTAGGAATGGTGCAAACCCAACTAGCGAAGGATGCTAAACCAACAATTAGCAGAATGCCGACAATTCCAAATCAGATGAGTTGCGGTTTCAGGGTGGAGGCCACAGAAGTGGCACATAGTAGCCTGCCCAATGTTTAAGCTGTATAGATAGTCCCAAGTGACAAGTTTACCATGAGCCAATTTCCAGAGGAAAACCTTAGTTTTAGGGGCAACCTTAAGATTCCAGATGCATTGCTAACCATGCCATGCAAAATGGTTAAGACCCCCAGAGTTAAGGTAATCATAAACGACAGCCACAGTTGAAGCTCGGTTAGAGCAGGGACCCCAAATCCAATCATTCTTCGCATTGGTATCAAAGACAATATCATTAAAAACAATACGATTCAAATCATTGCCAAAAAAAGTCAATGCAGGCAAGACGATTGAAAGCGCCATTTGTAATGAAAGAGTTGGCAGAAAAATTATCAATGAGATGGATGTTGAAGTAGGTGGGGTTGCGACTCAGAGGGAATGGGTTACCAAGTAGATCATATTCATGTATATATATATATTGTGCAAAATTTGGGGGTAGGAAAAAGTATAATGTGTGATTTGCTCTTATTTATTTAAATTTAAGAGATTCTCGAGTTGCTTTGCGGGATTTTGATGTGTGTCTTTGGTGATTTATACTGTACTTGAACTGAAAATAATTGATAGCATGTGGATTTCTTGTGGTTTCATGCAAGTATTGTAAGGTATAGCTGAAATCTGTGAAAAGTCTCAGCTGATAACCCTAACTCTTGTGGATACAGAGACATGGTGTAGAATTTGAGAGAAAGTTTGGAGCTTTGTTCATGCTTCTTGTTTAAGGTTAGATCCGGGAGGGAATCATTAGCCAAGCCCTAACCCTACGGCTCATAAGGATAGAGTTTTTTAGTTATGCTTTTTATCTATTTGGCAAGATGAACTACCTTTCATTGGCAATTGTTATGTTGTGAGGCCGGAACGGATGGCCGCAAGGTTCCCGAGATTGAGGTCACTCAAAGTCAAGGGAAGACCCCGTGTGGTTGATTTCAGCTTACTGCCACTTGGTCATTCATTTTTCAAGCAAAGAATGCCCACTTGCTTCTACTTTGCCTTTAGCTGATTAGTCTATTTTATTAAAATTACATTAGTGATCTATGTGTTCTACACCTTGGTAATAATTTCAATCACTCCAAATGATGATTGAGTTCTAGTGTTCTACTGGATTAAATTATAAACAATTTGTGTGCCTTATGGTTCATTTGATTTTGATTTCTGTTGCTTTCATCTTTGTGCGTTTGTGTTTGTTGCAAGGTGCTTGAAACTGGCTTTGAAGAGGTTGACTGGTCAGCAATACAAGGGACGCAATGTGGAGAAGAAAAAGGAAGGTTGACTTGTCAACTAACCAATAGCATGGATGCTTCTCCACTCAGCATTAAAGGAGCCACTCACATTAAAGGGGCTGAGAGATCTCTCGCCGTCACTGCAGCCCAATGAATACGCAGCTTTATGATTATCTTTATAGTACTAGGTTTATTAACGTTGTTTTGTCTTGGAACTAGAATGTCATGATGAGAAACTTTTTGAAAACTTTTAATAGATTTGGTTTAGCCCAATGAAGGGCAAGTGATTCTCTCAAGAAAAATAACTTTTCTCCTCCTTCAAGCTTAGTCTTCTGCTGGTCATTGAAACTGTATCATTTTGGATACTGAACTTTAACAGGTCGATCCTGAACAGTGGTATCAGAGCTGGTTCTTGTCAAACATCCATGGCATCCAGCAGTAATATACCAGGAGGGATTTCAGGACCAGCTATGCCCATCTTTGATGGGGAAGACTATGATCTTTGGTGTCCCATGACGAAGACTCTGTTTAGATCACAAGACCTATGGGAGCTTGTGGAGAAAGGTTTTTCAGAGAAGGAAGATGAAGAAAAAGTGAGAGAGAACAGGAAGAAGGATGCCAAGGCGCTGTTCTTCATACATCAAGCTCTCTCATGGCCCATTCTTGCACGCATTGCTTCAGCAAACACAGCCACTGAGGCATGGACTGCGTTGAAAAAGGTCGTTCAAGGGAACCCGAAAGTGGTGGCTGTCAAGCTTCAAACACTGAGACAGGACTTTGAGAATCTCAGAATAAAAGGGAATGAAGGAGTTCAGAGCTACATTACAAGGGTTCAAGAGGTGGCAAACCAAATGAAGAGCTTGGGAGACACTATCTCAGAAGCTATGGTTGTTGGGAAGCTGTTGAGGAGCTTAGGACCCAAATTTAACCATGTCGTGACTGCCATTGAGGAGTCCAAGGACCTCACCAAACTCACAATGGAAGATTTGAGTGATTCGCTGCTTGCTCACGAAGCTAGGCTGCTGAGACATGCTGATGACCAGTCCGAGAAGGAAAAAAAGCATTTCATGTTAAGGGTGAAGCGACAGGAAGCAAAGACAAAGAAAAGTTTGCTTCAAGAGATCGAGGAAGAGGATGCTCTTGAGGGAGATTCAGAGGAAGGGGAAGAGGTCGATCTAGTGAGAATCGGCAACAACAAGGTGAACAAAGGAGTTACAAAGGGAACATACAATGTCATATATGCAAGAAGTTTGGCCACATGAAGATGGACTGTTGTTATAAAGACAAGAACACAGAAAAGGAAGCTACAATGGTCGCTGAGGAGAAAGATGTAAGCAATCTATTCATGGCTATGTGTGAAGAGGGTGAGAATGTCACATCGGTGTGGTTGTTGGACAGCGGATGCTCCAATCACATGACCGGTGCAAGGGAGTTGTTCTCAAATCTTGATGAAACCCAAAAGATCAATATAAGTCTGGGAGATAATAAGGAGATGGTTGTTCAAGGGAGAGGAACTGTCACACCCACCCCTTCTACCGAGGTAAATGTGGCACCCATCAGTTAAAATTCCCTTTTAACTGGAAACTGACACCCTGTATTAAACAAAATCAGACCTACAAATCGCAATTTACAACTTCACTCCAACTACAGGTTCAAATACATAAATATCATGAATACAATAACTCAAATTTGCGGGTACAACCGCTACAAGATCACGACACCAATAAATAGAAAGAAAGATATGGGACCCACTGCAGTCCTGGACTCAACCCTGACTAGCTCTATACTCGATCAGGCAATCTAGGGTCCCGCTCCCTGCACTTTACAGAGACATTCAGTTGGTCAGAGTGGCTTAATAATTTCAAATACTTAAATATAGTGTATATAAAGTATATAAATACCAACCGCTCAAATAATTTTTCCAACTTTTTCCAAAAATACTGGAATCCTAACAAAAATACAATTTTTAAAGAACTCTTGAAATATAAATTCAACATAAATCAACATCAATTTGATTTTCTCAGAAAACACAAATTTTGTGAGAGACTACCCTCATCACAATTCAAAAAAATAACATAAATCTCAAATTCAAAAATACAAATGAATACCCAACACTCACCCAAAGATAACATGGTCTAGAAAAACTCTCTAAACCTTCGCCGTGGTCGCGGCTAGGTTCGAGCCGTCAAGGAACTCATGTCCTCATCGTTGACCCATCGGGTTCACCGGTCGCGTGACCCCCGGCTACCCGATGAATATCCAGATCGAGGGCTCTCCACTCCCACCGAACCGGCCCCTAGTAGAAATCAATACTCAGGTCCACCACGCCACCTCTAAAGGCTGGCCCGTGGGGACCCACTACTGCAGTAGTCGGGCCTTAGCCCGTCACCATCAAAACCATCAAGTAAATACAAAGAATAATACCATCTCGTATAAATCATAACACGGGATCCTTTTTCCGGGACAAGTATTCACATCACGGAAATAAACATTATTTTTCCACAAAGCCAATGCCAAAAAGTATAACAATGCATAATACCAAGAAAGATCCATGATACCATTCCTACACCGTGAATGAAAAACCAATTCCACAAATATTGTCGGTAAAAAAACATTTTAATACGCCACATGATTTCACAAATCATTCCAAATCAAAAGCAACATATGTACCCATCCAAAAATAAATACATGAATTGAATAATTAAATCACGTATACATGTATTTCCACTATTCACAAATATGTATAATTATACAAAAACCGATGTATCAATACTGGGTTATCATGGCACATCATAGGAAAAATAAATATAAGTATATTTCGACCTTTATACGCAATTAAACATGATAAAATGAAATACTTAAACATTTATTTCCAAAAATACTAGCCATTAAACAATTATTTCAAAAATAATGATAATAATTTATTTATTTAAAAATAATAGCCACTACTAACTCACTCGGTCTCCTTGGGTTTCTGCTAGACCCTGAACTCCCTCCCAAGCCTAATCAACACCTAACGGGATAACATAATAAAAATAAATAAACAATTATGACAACTAAAAAAACATAATTGAACCCAATGAAAAAAATACATGAAAGCAATAACCCGACTCTCAATTGGGCCCACTCACTCCAATCGGTTCAAACCCCGACATCGCATAATCAAATTGGTCTCCAATCGCACTTAAGCCAACTCAATTTGGGCTAGACCATTCGAACCAACCTGAACCAACCTCAATTCCACTCGAACCAAGCTCAAATTCACTGAACCAGGTTTAATTAAACCCACTAGCCTTGAACCAACTTAATTTTTATACAAATTCTGTTGAACCAGCTTGGTTCAACCGAACCCAATTCTCTTCCAATTGGTTCAGCCCAAACCTTTAGCCCAACATCTAAACCAAACCCAAATCAACTTCAACCAATTTAATTCAACCAAACCATTCAAGTCCAACCACACTCAACTTGATTTGATCAAACCCAGACCAGATCAATTCAATTAAACCCAACCACTTTAATTCTCATCCAAACCCAATTCCAATTCCAATCCAACCATCATCATTAACACCTTAATCATTATAATAATCAACTTAATTAACTAAACCAAACCCTAACATCGGTGCTACAGTAATTGCTACAGTAAAACCGAAAATCTCATCCTCCATTTCAAGCAATTTCAACTCAAATACAAGATTTTTCCAAATAACTTCAAGCATTCATCATCCATCAACAACAAACCATGATTATTTCTACTCAAATCTATCATTTTTTTCATCAAATCCACAATATATATATATACATCCAAACATACACAAACATTAAACAAAAACTACACCAAAGAAACCCTTACCAAGCAAGTAACCACTCCGGCGAACTCCCTCCGGCGATCTCCAAATCTTTCTCTTTAAAAACCTCTAATTTCTCCCATTTCTTCATTTTTTTTTTTTTAACTCTCGGGTTACTGTAGTAAAATGGTGGAGAAGAAGATGAACAACACAAGTTCTAGATTTTTCTCTCAATTAACTCTTCAGCCGAAATTCACTTTTAGTCCCTGAAAACATAATTTCTTACAAAACCGTCCCTGAAAAACTCCCAAATGGTCCTTGAATTATGAAATAGTATTCTCAAAAGGTCCTTTCAAATTACCCAACGGTCCCCAGGTTATAACACAACATTTTAAAAAGATCCCTTCCATCTTACCTTTCAGTCCTCGGTTTCCATAAACATTTCATGTCCATCCTTTTCATTTATTCTTTAACCCAAAATCTTTTAAAAACTTTTACACTTAGGTCCTTATTCTTTCCACTTGGGGTTTCTCAACAAGATTACTCTGTAGAAAAATCTTACTGCAACTATAGTAATACCCTGAATATATTTTCCAACAGGTATCCAAAGGTTCAGGGTATTACAGGAACAGTGTCACTCGCTGTATCTGGAGGAAGGACCAAGCTATTGCATGGTGTACAGTATGTTCCGGGGTTGGCACACAATCTCCTGAGTGTTGGCTAGCTCGCAGACACCGGGTACTCACTGACATTTGCAAGAAGTGAGTGCGTGATTCGTAGTGATAAAACTAGTGACATAATGGCGAGGATAATTAGGATAAGAAACAACATGTATCCACTCAACGTCTCATATGTAGGGCATGCAAATGTTGCAATGAATGTGAAGGAAACAACAAGGTTATGGCATCTCAGGCTTGGCCACTTGAATTTTGATGCATTAAGGAGTATGAAGAGTAGTGAGTTGGTGTTGGGGCTTGGCAACATTGGTAAGATGAATCATTGTGAAACCTGTTCCATGGAGAAGCAAGTGAGGAAATCCTTTCAAGCAAAGACCGGGGGAAGTGCTCATGCTCCTCTACAACTGATTCACACTGACATTTGTGGGCCTATGCAGACGAGTTCTTTGGGTGGCAATAAGTATTACTTGTTGTTTGTTGATGATCACACTCGAATGTGTTGGATCTATTGTTTGAAGCAAAAGTTTGAGGCACTACAAACTTTCATAACATTCAAACATATGGTGGAAACTCAATCAGGTTTGAAGATCAAGGTGTTGCGCATGGATAGAGGAGGAGAATTCATCGGCAATGACTTCAATTCCTTTTGTAAGGATTGCGGAGTCATCAAGAAGCTCATTGCTCCATATTCACCACAACAGAATGGCGTCTCGGAGAGGAAGAACATAACCATTATGAACATGGCCAGAGCTTTGATGAAGGATAGAAGGTTGCCAAATTGTTTTTGGGGAGAAGCAGTGAATACAGCTGTGCATCTCATCAATTTATCAGCTACTAGTGCTCTGAGAAACTTGACACCATATGAAGCTTGGCATAATTGCAAACCCAAGGTGAGTCATCTCAGGGTCTTTGGATGCATAGCTTATGCTTTAATTCCTCAAATAAACTGCAAAAGTTAGACACAAAATCTGAAAGATGTGTGTTCATTGGATATTGCCTGAATTCTAAGGCATATCGGCTGTACAATCCCATTACATCTAAGGTTACTATTAGTAGAGATGTAATATTTAATGAAGGTGCAGGTTGGGATTGGAATTCTAGGTCAAAGACTGGGCATTCTCCACTGATTCTCTATGAAAACTCAGCTGCAGACGCATGTTGTTCAAGTGAAGACGTTTGCCCGAGTCCCAGTTCATCTCCAACAATTCAAATTGGTGAAGATGATGCAGTTAATACAGAAGGAGACGCAGGAGATGACATTGATCATGGTGTTGATCAAGTTGGAGAATCACCAGTGAGAAAGGTGAAATTGTTGAAGGACATCTATGAGAGCTGCACATTTGCTCTAAATGTCTGCAACCCAACCACATACGAAGAAACAGTGAAGACTGAGGTGTGGAGAGAAGCAATGAGAGAGGAGATGGATGCAATAGAACGAAATGGCACATGGGAATTGATTGATCTCCCTCATGACAAGAAATTTGTGCAGCTAAAATGGGTGTATAAGACCAAGTATCTCTCACATGGAAGAGTTCAAAGACACAAGGCCCTCTTGGTCGCAAAGAGCTACACTCAACAAGCAGGGGTTGATTTCCATGAAATCTATGCACCAGTAGCTAGGATGGAGACCATGCGTCTTCTCTTTGCTGTGGCAGCTCAACAAGAGTGGTCGGTCTATCAGTTTAATATCAAGTCGGCATTTTTGGATGGGGAAATACTTGAAGAGGTATACGTTGAATAGCCAACTGGTTATGAGAAGGAAGGAGAAGAGAATAAGGTGCTCAAGTTGAGAAAAGCCCTGTACGGTCTGAGGCAAGCTCCTAGAGCTTGGTACTCGAAAATTGACAGGTATTTTCAGAGCAAAGGGTTCATTAGGAGTGCAAATGAACATACTCTATATAAAAGGAGTGATGGAGATGGTAACCTGCTTTTGGTGAGCATCTACGTGGATGATATTATTTATTTGAGTTCATCTCAAGCAATGGTGGAGAGTTTTAAGCAAGAAATGAAGGACTGTTTTGAGATGACAAATTTGGGGCTGTTAAATTACTTCCTAGGATTGGAAGTGAAACAAAATCAAAGAGAAATCTTCATTACTCAAAGGAGATATGCAGAGGAGACATTGAAGCTGTTTCAGATGCAACATTGTAACCCAGTTTGCACACCTATGAAATGCAGTGAGAAACTCCAAAGCAATGACAATTCAGGAGATGCTGATTCAAAGGTTTACATAAGCTTGATTGGAAGACTGTTGTATCTAACACACACACGCCCAGACATTGCCTGCACTGTGAATTTACTCTCAAGGTTTGTTAGCAAACCTACCAAAACGCATCTCGGGGCTGCAAAGTATCTACTGAGGTATATAGCAGGGACAACTAACTTTGGAATAAACTATACTGAAGTAAAAAAGTGGAAGCTGAGGGGTTACAGTGACAGTGATTGGGGAGGCTCGATAGACGATAGACGCAGCACTTTAGGGATGGTTTTTGATCTTAGTTCATGGGCCATCTCATGGAGTTCCAAGAAGCAAGAGGTGACAGCTCTAAGCACAACCGAAGCTGAATATGTTGCTGCCACTGCTGCAACATGTCAAGGAATCTGGTTGAGAAGAATGCTGGAGGATTGTGGAATGAAGGGTGATAAAGCCATTGAAGTGTGGTGTGATAACAGGTCTGCTATAGAAATTGCAAAGAACCCGACACACCATGGGAGGACAAAGCATATCGACATTCGTTTTCATTTTATTTGTGGCCTAGTTGCTGATGGTTTAATTGTGTTAAAATATTGCAAATCCGAAGACCAGAAGGCTGATATTCTCACAAAATCTCTGCTAGTGAAGAAGCATAATTATATGAGAACGCATCTGGGAGTTGAAGAGGTTTCAAGCAAGGAAGGGTGTTGCAAGGTGCTTGAAACTGGCTTTGAAGAGGTTGACTGGTCAGCAATACAAGGGACGCAATGTGGAGAAGAAAAAGGCAGGTTGACTTGTCAACTAACCAATAGCATGGATGCTTCTCCACTCAGCATTCAAGGAGCCACTCACATTAAAGGGGCTGAGAGATCTCTCGCCGTCACTGCAGCCCAATGAATACGCAGCTTTATGATTATCTTTATAGTACTAGGTTTATTAACGTTGTTTTGTCTTGGAACTAGAATGTCATGATGAGAAACTTTTTGAAAACTTTTAATAGATTTGGTTTCGCCCAATGAAGGGCAAGTGATTCTCTCAAGAAAAATAACTTTTCTCCTCCTTCAAGCTTAGTCTTCTGCTGGTCATTGAAACTGTATCATTTTGGGTACTGAACTTTGACAGGTCGATCCTAAACAGTGTTATCTATATTTGCAACCTAGTATTAGTTATCGTGACTATCAAATGGTCTAGAAATCTAGCCCTGTGTATATAGTTATGCTTTTCTTCTTATTTGGAACACGAGAAACCTCGATACCCTTAATTGTCTAAAGATTTCAACCAAGCACTGGTTTTTGTAACTATGAAATGGTTAAAACTAACCTGGTTCTCTTTTAATTTTTTTTGGCTCTTTTTGTTTGGTGCTTGAGAAAGATCTATAACTATGTTGTTCATGGAATCTTGCTTCAATTTTGTCTATTTTATTATTTTATATGTTTTCCATACAGCAATCAGTTGATAAAATTTAGTTTGACTTGTGGCAATTGTTATGAAATTTTTTTAAATTGCTTCAACAGTATGGGTTAGTTATTTTCCTGAATCTAGTACTTCTCTAGTTACCCTGAACATTGCCTGCTTGGTAGGGGAAGTGAATGCCAGGGCTTTGGAGAGTCTGATTTCCAGATCTCCAAATCTCAGGAGTTTAAGGCTTAACCATTCAGTGTCCTTGGAGGCTCTTGCCAAAATTCTTGCTTATGACAAGCTTTATGGCTTGTTCCATAACTGCCAGTCTTTGAGGAGCATGTCAGGGTTTTGGAATGTGGCTCCTGACTGCCTTCCTGCATTGTATCCCATCTGCTCAAACTTCACCGTTCTTAACTTGATCTATGTTCTAATTAGTTATGTCTCTGCCCTTATCAAGCTGATTCAGCAATGCTCAAAACGCTCTGTGTTTTTAAGTATTTTGAAGGAACTCAAGGTGTTCCCAGGTGATCATTTTGGTGGTGTTGCCAATGTGACAGAGGAAGGCCTGGTTTCTATATATTGTTGAGGTTTGGACTTGAGAACTCAAAGAAAGAACACACCTGCAAGAAGAAACGCTCTGTGTTTTTAAGTATTTGATGAAATGCCCTTCGATTTCATCAACTGGGTTCTCCTGGTCAACACTAATGTATAAGCACAAGACTTAAAGAAACATTGACCCAACCAGTCACACCTCTCCACTATCTATTAATTTATATCAAAAGATAAAGAGACAGGGAGACACAAAACAACGCAACCATTGGCCAAACATACTGGCCTACACCCATTGGTCATAACATTACCTTAACCTGATCCAGCATTGGTCAGGTGCTAACTACTAGAGATCTCATAGATAAAATACTATTTCTTTTCTTCAAAAACCACACCCACATTGACTTCCATGCCTGAGAGGCAAAGTTAATCAGCTACCATACTCCACCATTCCAGTTGCATCACAGTACCATTCTTGTAAGGATCCCGCACCCATTCTTTTCGCCTACCACCTGCGAACCCCATGTGGCGGAGACCCCCTCCATTCTTGTGGTAGCTGCTACCCTAGAACACCAACGTCACCAGATTGTGACTCACCTTCAATCAAATCCTCAACACCCTCCCTTGATTGAAGAGTTCTCACCCCAATCAAGGATCGCATGACCACATGCTTCTCCGGTGGAAGCGGCTTGGTAAACAAGTCTGGCAGCTGCTCCTTTGTGGAGCAATGATGAAGAGAGACAACATTATCTGCAACCAAACCCCTAATAAAATGATAACGCACGTCAATGTGCTTTGTTCTGCCGTGATGCGCAGGGTTCTTGGCCACGGTTATTGCAGATTGATTATCACACCACAAACATGTAGTACAGCTGATTTCATAGCCACATTCTTCCAGAATTCTTCGAAACCACACCATTTGGCATGCTGCTGATGTTGCTGCGATGTACTCTGCCTTCGTGGTGGATAGAGCTACTATCTCTTACTTCCTAGAACTCCATGAAACTGCACTTTGGCCCAAACGCAACAACATCACTGATGTGCTCTTCCGATCGGACAGTGATTCTCCCCAATCACTATCTGAGTATGCCTCTAACAATCCATCATCACCCTTTGAGAACCACAGTCCATACTCCTTAGTCCCTGTTAGGTATCTTATCACTCGTTTTGCAGCTGTGAGGTGCTCAGAGCTTGGACCATTCATGAACCTGGACAGATAACTAACAGCAAAACAGATATCAGGCCGAGAGTGTGTAAGGTACAACAGCTTACTAATGAGACTCATGTACACCTTTGCATCTACAAATTCATTTTCTGATGAAATCTGTGATCGTGCATTCACCCCCATTGGAGTAATGGCTGCTTTGCAATTTTCCATCTTGAGTTTCTGTAACACATTCTCAATGTAAATCTTTTGTTTAATGAAAATTTCACCTGAGATCTGCTTGACTTCGAGACCAAGAAAGTAACTCAATTCTCCTAAATCTGACATTTCAAAGGTCTTCATCATTTCAGTTTTGAATTGATCAATCAGAGTAGCAGATGAGCTTGTATATATTATATCGTCTACATACAATTTTAGCAACAAGCTATCTCCATTCTCTTGCTTCTTTCTGTATAATATATGCTCACATTCACTTCTAATGAAACCCTGCTCTTGAAAATACTGATTAATCCTACTATACCATGCGCGGGGAGCTTGTTTCAAATCGTATAGAGCTTTCTTCAATCTATATACTTCACCTTCCCTTCCTTCGATTGCATAGCCTTCAGGTTGCACCACAAACACTTCCTCTTGAATGTCCCCATTCAAGAACGCAAACTTCACATCAAAATGGAATACTGGTCACCCAGCATGTGCAGCCAGGGCCAGTACAAGTCTCACTATTTCCAATCATGCTACAGGTGAGAAAACCTCCTCATAGTCTACTCCAAACTGCTGTGAATACTTCTTGGCCACCAGTCTGGCTTTCAGCTTCACAACCTCTCCTTGAGCATTGATTTTTGACTTATAGATCCATTTGAGGCCTACCGCATGCTTTCCTGAGGGTAATTGACATAGTTCCCATGTTTTATTTTTCTCTATAGCATCAATCTCAGCATCCATTGCCTCTTGCCATTCTTTATACTTAACTGCTTCCTGGAACACAATTGGATCACCTGCACACAAGGCAAACGTGCAAGTGTTGTAAATATCAGTTAGTAATCGGGTCTTCCTTGGAGGTGTGTCTTCCGTCTGTACAACTTGAGATGTCTGTCCTTGCACAAGATTATCTCCACTCCTTGCTACACCACACCCGATATTGAGAGTTTATTCACCCTCCTTGCTTGCACCCCAGATCCACCGTGACCCTTCATGAAACACCACGTCCCTACTCACTATAGTCTTGAGAGTGGTTGGATTATATAATTTATATGCTTTGGCCTCAGAGCTATACCCAACGAACACGCACCTTTCCGACTTGTCATCAAGCTTCTGGTGTCTTTGTGAAGGAACTAAGGCAAAAGCAACACACCCAAATACCCTAAAATAACTCACATTGGGTTTAACTCCATGCCAGGCTTCATACGGCGTTTTGTTGTGCAGAGCAAACGTTGGTGATCTATTGATGATGTACACTGATGTGGCAACTGCTTTGCCCCAGAACTTGATCGGCAGTCCTCCACTTTTAAGCAGACCTCTGGCCATTTCAACAATGGTCCTGTTCTTGCGCTCCACCACCCCGTTTTGTTGGGGTGAGTAAGTTGTTGTATACTCCCTCCTGATTCCTAGTTTGTCACAATACTCCTGGAATTCATTTGAAGAGAATTCCCCCCCTCTGTCACTCCTCAGTGCTTTTAATTTCATACCAGTCTGCCTTTCTACAAGTGCATGAAACATTTGGAATTTTGTGAACGCCTGAGACTTGTTTTAGATGAAAAACACCCAACACCATCTGCTGTAGTCATCCACAAACAAGTAAAAGTACTTGTTCCCTCCAATAGATTCTTCTCTCATTGGACCACATAAATCCATGTGTACGAGCTGAAGACATGAATTGGCTCTGCGTGCTGCACCACTGGGGAAAGGATTTCTCGCTTGCTTTGCAAATACACAGTCTTCACACTCCACCTTGTGCTTCAATTCAGGTATTCCTTTCACCATGCCCTTTTGAGCTAGTGACATCAGGCTTCTATAGTTCAAATGCCCGTACCGCAAATGCCATAGTTCATCCAAAACTTGACCTCTCACAGTCATAGCCACACCTTCCATCCTGGCAATATCTAAAGGAAACATATTATTCCTTGATCTAGGAATAGAAATTAACTAACTTTTCCCTTGATTGTTGCTAATGATGCATTTGTCTTTGTCGAACACCACTGAGTACCCCTTCGATAGTAGTTGTCCCACGCTTAGAAGATTATGTGCGAGACCCGGCACATACTGAACCCCATGCAGCTTCTTCTGTGCTCCTGACTAAGTGACAACTGACACTGTTCCCACACCTTGAACCTTCATCTCTTTATCATCTCCAAGTCTCACAGAGACTTCCTGTGATTCGTCAAGGTTGCTGAACAGCATCCGATCTCCTGTCATATGATTCGAACACCCCGAATCAACGAGCCACACTGACCTTGAATGATCCTCAGTTGAGCAACTTGCCATAAAGAGATTCTCAGCCTTGTCTTCTTCTGCTACAAGACCAACTCCCTTCTCAGGTTGTTTTTCCCTCATCCGGCACTCAGCTTTCATGAGGCCGAATTTTTTACAGTGAAAGCACTGTATATGATTCTTATTTTTGAATCCTCTTCCTCGGCCACCCCGAGATCTTCCTCTGCCGCGAGCGAAAGTTCTCCCGCGACCTCTTCCATCTCCCCAAGAGTATCCCGGACTCCCCCCTTTACTGTGAGATGAGTTGGAGGCTTCAGTCTTCACAAAGAGAGCCTTTTCACTTGTCTTCCCAGCTGCCCGGTTCACTCTCACCTCATGAGCCTGTAGAGTGCCGCAAAGATTATCAAGGGAGAGCGTTGCGATCTCCTTTGACTCTTCTATCGCCACTGCAACCCAATCAAACTTTGGGGCCAAGCTTCACAGAACCTTAGACACAACCTCTGGTTCTTTGAGTTTGTAACCGAGAGCCTTGATTTGGTTCGTGATGGTAACCACTCGTGAGAAGTACTCTTGAACACCTTCATCATCTCTCATCTGGAGAGTCTCAAAGTCTTGCCTAAGGGCTTGTATCCTAACCGCCTTCACCTTTGTGGTCCCCTAGCACTGCTTCCTCAGTGTTTCCCACGCTTCATGAGCTGTTTTTGCTTCTGAGATCCGATCTAAATTCGGACCATCCACAGCTTGCTGGATGATACTTAGACCCCTTCCATCCCGCTTCTTGTTCTCCCTCTCCACAACCCCGTCTTTGGAATCAGCAACACCCTTCTCCACAAGATCCCAAAGCTCTAGAGATTTGAAAACTGTCTTCATTCGGAGACTCCACCTGCCATATTCTGGTCCCGTGAACACCGGAACCGATGGCTGAGAAAGGGTCACCGGAGACCCTGGTGCTGCCGGAGTGCTGCTCGTCGCCATCTACTAGCTCTGATACCAGTTTGTTGAGGTTTGGACTTGAGAACTCGAAGAGAGAACACACCTGCAAGAAGAAACGCTATGTGTTTTTAAGTGTTTGATGAAATGCCCTTCGATTTCATCAACTGGGTTCTCCTGGTCAACACTAATGTATAAGCACAAGACTTAAAGAAACATTGACCCAACCAGTCACACCTCTCCACTATCTATTAATTTATATCAAAAGATAAAGAGACAGGGAGACACAAAACAACGCAACCATTGGCCAAACATACTAGCCTACACCCATTGGTCATAACATTACCTTAACCTGATCCAGCATTGGTCAGGTGCTAACTACTAGAGATCTCATAGATAAAATACTATTTCTTTTCTTCAAAAACCACACCCACATTGACTTCCATGCCTGAGAGGCAAAGTTGATCAGCTACCATACTCCACCATTCCAGTTGCAGCACAGCACCATTCTTGTAAGGATCCCGCACCCATTCTTTTCGCCTACCACCTGCGAACCCCATGTGGCGGAGACCCCCTCCATTCTTGTGGTAGCTGCTAGCCTAGAACACCAACGTCATCAGATTGTGACTCACCTTCAATCAAATCCTCAATATATATATCTTCAGGATGCAAGAAACTGAACTCTCTGGTGTACTTCTGCTTCCAGATGACCAATGCCGCGCTAATTACCATTGCGAAGAACTGCTCCCATTTGACTTGGTTCAGATTATGCATTCTCAATCGAAAGAAACCCGATCATGTAACCAATGAACCTTTGGATGAAGGCTATGGAGCAATCATCCGGTCGAACACGAATCTCAGGCGGTTAACAGTTTCAGGTCTTCTTACAGATCAAGTATTCATGTACATTGGCAAGTAATGCGGAACGCCTTGATGTGCTGTCAATTGCTTCCGCCGGTGATGAAACTGACAAAGCCATGATCCATGTAATAAACGGGTGCAAAAGTCTGAGGAAGCTGGAGATAAGGGACAGTCCATTTGGTGATGCCGTACTCTTGCAAGATGTCGGGAAGTACGAAAAAATGCAATCCCTTTGGATGTCATGCTGCAATGTTACACTGGGAGGCTGCAAGACAGTTGCAGAAAAAATGAGGATGTTGAATGTGGAGATCATGAACATCTCGACGATACTGGTTGATACATTGTAATACATTGTACGTCTATCGGACAATGGTCGGAGCCCGACGTGATGCACCGTGTTTTATCTCGACATTATAGATTGCTCAGGCTCTTTATTTAGATTCAGTGAGTGTTCAGGGAGTGTTGGAATTCCATTTTCTCTAGATATATGATGTTGAACTGTGTTATTATTAGTATTATTATTAACCCAAGTATTTGAGGATTATGTTAATTTTTGGATTGATTATATTATATGATCTTGTGGTAGTAATTTTTTTTTTTTATTGATGTTAATTAATTAAGAAGTGCTTAAAGAACAAAGCTTTAAAAGAAGAAACATGAAGCAAAAGGACATTATTTAAAAGAGTTAATGAACAAAGCTGGATGTTTTTTTGTATGTTTTTAAGTTCAGAAGCAAGAGCTGCACTCTTCAAGGACACAGCAGCAACACAGGGCAGCCATACTGCATTTCACAAAATATAAACATTATTAATATCTAAATAAATAAATAACAATTTGGAAATGATGTAAAGTTTAAGAAAATTGATTGTTGTTATTATAAATTTTATAAAACCATATTTGTGTATAAAGACAGGTATTTTTAATTAGAATTTGAAGTTTAATTTGAATCACATAGAGACATACAATCATCAAGAAATATTTTGTGACATTGTATTAACTAAACATTTAAATATGACTTTTATTAGGATAAATAAAAAAAAAATCTTGTTTATATATATATATATATATATATATACCTATCTATATGATGATGATATAGTGTTCATACAAGTTACATTATAAATAGAGATACTCTTCCAAACCTATATATTCTCCATGTTCTCTATTCTTATTGGAATATGCTTAAGTAGAAATAAATAAATTTATCTGATCTTCTATTTATTTATTTATTTATGTTATAGTATAATATCAAAGTTTATGATTAGAAGTATGTTATCTCCATCAATAACATAATGAATGATATTTTCTTATTTTATTTAAATTTTGAATATGGAAAACAACTTACTTTTTTTCAAATAAAGAAAACAGACAAAAATATGATGAACTAATAAAAAAAAAAAATCAAAACATAATAATAAAAAAGGAGGGATTAAAAGAAAGATATAGAGATTCATACCATCCTTTGAAGAATGAGATGCAAGAAGCAGCCCCATCTTGATGTCTATGATAATACACTTGATCAGCTGAAGAAGCTTGTGGTGGTGCAGGATGAGGATATTCAGAGTGATCATCACTGAAGTAACCTTGATATCCATAACTTGATGGTGGATATTGTGGTGCAGGTGATGGGTATGGTTGTCCATATCCTGAAAATCATCAAAACAACCAAAATCATATCATATATAGATGTATGTTATCAAACATAATCATTTCAAGAAGATGATAAACAAAAAGAAGAAAGAAAGAGGAGTATAAGAATCCATGTTTATATATAAATATAAATATATATATATATATGTTTGCCTTGAGGAGGGGGAGGAGGGGGAGGATAAGAAGAATAGTCTTGTGGAGAGTGATGATGGTGTTCATAGATGCTCATTGTGTTCTTTCTTTCTTTCTTTCTTTCTTCTTCTTCTTCTTCTTCTTCTTCTTCTTCTTCTTCTTTTGGTTTAGGGTTTAATGGAGATGGTGGAGGAGATGATCATGATGATATGTTTGTTATTAAAGATGAGGGAAAGGACAAAATCTGTTGTACATTGTTGAAACTCATGGAAGACATGCTATACACTTGTGGTACTGTTCATATATATACCTCAATAATATAAAGGAACCCTAAGAAATTAATTCCATGAGCAAAAGCTTTTTTTGACCATGAAATATTTCTTTGGTCTAAATTTTTTTTTATTAATATATCATTAATATATGAAATGAAATTCAAAGCTCTTTAATTTTATTTCCGTACTTTTTAATAATATTGTTTTTTTTTCAATTTAATTTTCCTTTCTTGCATATATTTCTATAGAATCTTTAGTATCTATATGCAAACTCTTTATACTTGTTACAAGACATTATCATTAAAAAAATTAATATGTACATATATAAGCATAAATCTAATGATATATGAGAGCCGAGATTGATTGCCATATTTTAATTTATTTAATATATTCGTATTTTTAAAACAAAATCAGCAATATATACCTAGAACTAATTTGTCAAAAATCAAATTAATATTTCACTTATTCATTTTAAACAAATGTAAATTTTTATATAAATAATAACCATTTATCATAACTCACTGATGAAATTTTTTACCTTAAGATTTAATGACTTCATAAAAGTCTATATATATATATGCATCAATGCTATATATATATAAATTCACCTCTTTTTAATTTGATCATGATCATGAGGTGGCAAAGACTTTGGCATTTAATTATATATATATATATATATAATATATTATAAATCATGGATAAGGACTCTCTCTATATCCATTTCCATTTACAATTAAGGGGGTGTTTGTTTGAGTGGATTTGAAAGTCAAATGATTTGAAAATCCTTGGATTTGAGAAATCCTTTGTTTGTTTCAAAGGATTTGAATTTACTTTGTATTTCCGAATTCAAAAGTCATGGGATTATGGAATTCGGCCAAAATGACCGAATTCCAAAATCCCATCCAAATGAATCCCTCACATGCAAGTATATATTAATTATATTAATTACTTATAATATTTAAAATTTGAATTCATATTTATTATATTAATTACTCATAATATTAATTACACTATAATTATATTTTATAAAATATTAAATATAATATAATTATAGTGTAATTAATATTAGTAATATAATATAGTAAATATACTCATAATATTAATTACACTATAATTATATTTTATAAAATATTAAATATAATATAATTATAGTGTAATTAATATTAGTAATATAATATACTCATAATATTAATTACACTATAATTATATTTTATAAAATATTAAATATAATATAATTACAGTGTAATTAATATTAGTAATATAATATATAATTGATATATTATATTATATTAATTAATTTAATAAATTATTAATAAATTATATTTATTATAATAAATTAAGTATATATTAATTATATTAATTACTCATGATATTAATTACATTGATTATATTTTATAAAATATTAAATATAAAAATAATTAATATATGATATTTTATTATAATAAATTAAATATATATTAATTATGTTAATTACTCATGATATTAATTACACTATAATTATATTTTATAAAAATATTAAATAAAATGTAATATAGTGTAATTAATATTAGTAATATAGTATATAATTGATTTATTATATTATATTACTTATTTTTAATAATAATTAATATATTATATTTTATTATAATAAATTAAGTTTATATTAATTAAATTAATTACTAATAATGTTTTAAATTTAAATTCATATTTACTTAAAATTAAATGTATATTTTATAATGTATATATTAATTATTATATCAAATCAGTCACATGTTTTCTAAATCCAAATTTACAAATCCCTTCAACCAAACACAATATTCTGTAATCTAGTATTACAAATACATCTAACCAAACACTGGATTTGACTCTCCTGAATTATCAAATCCAAGGATTTGTAAATACAAATCCACTGCATTTTCAACTACATTCAACCAAACGCCCCCTAAGTTCTTATGTAACATAATGGATAAAGATGAAGCTTTCCATATCCATCACCACCCACCGCACTACGTACTCAAGACACGTATTTTTCATGCATGTGCCACGTGTCTTACATGCACGCATTCATCCATGCCAAATATGCATTTATACCCTTCTCTTCATTTATATATAAATATAAAAATTAAGAGCCCTAACCCTAAGTTTTAAGGTAGTTATGGCACTGATGGAGGAGGAGAAGTGGGGGACAAGCATGATGGGTGCTCCGGCGAGGCCAACGGCACATCCGGCGAACCAGACGGCGGTTATGTGGTGTCCTCGCCGGTGTGATGAAGAGTACTATGCTTATCATCTCATTGATGAAGATCAAATGGAAAAGAACAAGACCAACGTCCATACTAGTGTTGATAATGCCTTGGAAGCTTTCAACAATTGGTCTCTCAGGGCTCATGATTTTGCCAACCATCTTTGGCATAATTGTATGTTTTTTCTTTAATATTTTTCTCTTCTTAATCATCATTTATATATCTTCATATATTAATGTATAATATTTTCTATATGTAAGACTTTTTATCATATTCGTTAATTCTTGATATCTTTTTCTTAGTATATCTTGATTTCCTTATAAAATATTTACAAGATTCTATTATAACTTCTCTAAATTAAGAACTTGCATGCTTTCCTTTTTTGTTAATTTACTTAATCTATCTATTTATACATACATGATACATATATATATATATATAATTACCCACTGGTCTCTGCTATATGTTATTATATATATAGTTGGATCTTTAACATAGCTAAGTATTTTTTTTTTTTCTTTTGTCATTTAATCTAGTTATATTATTTCATCAAATTGCTATTTTATATAATTGTTTTTTGAATAGTTAGATCCTAACATTACAAGATGTTATATCCTTGTTTTAGCCTCCACATATTCGCTCATGAAACATGATAATATATATATATATATCATTTTCCTTGGTTTATATAAAGTTTTATATAAATATATAAAGCTATCTCAATATAAAGATATCCCTATATAAACTAGTGCAAGGGAACAAATATGTTATGAACGTATCTATATATGTTTTTTTCTATAATAGAGAGAAATTAAGAGATGACTAGATGAGCAAGTATATATAACATAGATTAGATCTTATATATATGTTCTTTTCTTCCTATATTTTCCTCTTATCACTATATATATATATATATATATTGTGTTAATTTGTTGTGTTTCAGTGAAAACATCACCAAGAAAGGAGGAGGGTGCATGGCATAAGTTAAAGCTAAAAGTAAAGGCCATAAAAAAAGGAGGCTTTGAATCACTTTACAAACAAACATTCCCTACAAAGCCTAATGAGAAGCTCAAAGACACATTTGCTTGTTATCTATCAACCACCACCGGCGCCGTCGCCGGAACCCTTTTCATCTCCGACCTCCACGTCTCCTTTTGCAGTGAGCGTCCTCTCTCCTTCAATGCTCCTTCCGGCCAACTTCTTTGGTCTTATTACAAGGTACACATAATTATAATATCATTTACTTACTACCAAAAATTAATTCTAAAGAACTAAATATATATTGAGACTATTTATGAAAGTAATTTCAAGTGCGTTTAATAACTAATTAAAGTTATTTAATTTTTTTGTGTTTTGAGATTATGATACCTTTGGGAAGGATTGCAAGTGCTAATCCAGTGACATTAGATGGGACTCTTACTAGTACTAGCATTAGTAGTACAACAAGAGAGATGTATATAGAGATTGATACAGTGGATGGGCATGAGTTCTGGTTCATGGGGTTCATAAACTATGACAAGGCTTATCAACTACTTCAACAAGCTCTTGCTTATAATGTTTCAACAAGGTTGGCTTCACAAGAGATGTAATATATTTTTATATTTAGTTTTATATGTAACATATTTGTGCTTTTAATATGTATATTTGTGATGTATATATATAATGAAGAGTTGGTGTACGTGTTTGTGTGCATGAAGTTATGAGTGAGAACTTCAAGACTATGGCTTAATTTATAATTGTACATGTGTTTTATCTTGTTTCTTCTATGATCATGGCAATAATAATATGGAAGTTTTGTGAATTTATGATATAAGTTGGGTAAAATTTTAAATGTCAATACTAGCTAGTGAACTCCCAAAATGATGAGTCAAATTGTTTAAAATTTAACCCAAAAAATTTTCATCTTGAAAACTATAATAATTCATCAAATGACGCTCCACCCCTATATATATATATGCATTTTTCACATGAATTTGTTCATTTAATTGAAATATATAATATATATATTAAAAAAAATTAAAACGAGATATAAATTAAAAAAAAGGGGGAAAATGAAATTGTGTTCCAACAATATATATATACGTGCATTTTTCACATGCAAATATATACATTTTAAAAAAGTAGAATTAAATATAAATAATTAAAAAAAAAGTAAAAAAGTGGTAGTCCGGTAATGACGAGCTCACTGGGCCATAATGGGCCAGCTGTGCACCGGTTCGTTAACCGGCCACGGTCGGGAGCGGGAGGTACTCGCTGCTCTGTGAAGCCAGCCTTGCGCGTTACCCTCCACTCTAGAGACTAAGTGGGCTGGGCCTTCGCCCAATCCACGTGGCCCAACTCCCAACTTGGCTCGGGCGGACCAGAATAGAAGCACTGACCGAGCCCGACCCAGTAGCCTACCGAACCGTCCAAACCACTTAAAGCCCCCACTTGGGTTACAAGCTCACGTGACTAAGCTCGGCGAGAGGTTGCTTGCATGTTCTTTATTTAAATGCTTTGTTTTTCTCCACTCTTTCCGATGTGGGACTAAATATAAACATCAAATCACTCATTTCACTCACCGGTCCCTGAAAATTGGAGAAATTAAGAAAACAACTATTTATGCATTTTTTTCCTATCCAAACATGGTTTGTTTATTCATTTTTTTAAAAAATTTATTCATTTTTTTAAACAACTATTTATGCAACTGTTTTTTAGTTTTATAATGAGATCATATATGATATAAATCATTAAATATTATTGACATATGAGTAACGTTGTCAATTTACTCCGACCCAATACTTGATAGAGAACCTTGATTCCGCACCAAGATAATATATTTGATGTATTTAATAAATGTTAAAAAAATTAAGGACAGAAAAATTTTCGAACTCGAGTAATCCCCGTGATGAAAAAGGATAGGGAAAGTTTTTCCTTGAGCCTGGGTTTAGGATGAGGTCGGGGTAGGGGCTGAGAATACATCCGGGTAAATTTTCGCCCAATTGACATTTCTACATATGAGAAACAATTTTTTTTATTATTATTTTTTATTAAATGTGAAAAAATCATGTCAGATGGTATGCAGAAATTTGGAGCTTAATATCTCAACACATTTATCCTTTCACATGGTATGAGCTAAAGTTTGAACCGGTAAAACCCTTTTTTATTAGAATTAATTTTAATAATTATAAATAATTTATTTTATATTATTATTTATAAAATATATAATTCAATAAATATAATATTTATAAAAAAATAAATATTTTGAAATTATAAATTTATTTTTTTAATATAACATACATTTTGATATATTTGGTAACTATTAAATAAGAAAATATTAAATAAAAAAATTTAGTAAAATTATAATTAATAATATAAGATTCTCAACTAACAAAATGAAATCGCACTTATTCACATTTTTATTAATTTAGTAATGTAAGATTCTATAAATCAAATAGATCATTAAAAATAACTAAATAGGGTATCAAAACACTAAATTCAAATTTTCAAAAACAATATAATAACTTTTATTTCATATCTTTTTGGAGTCATAATTAAACCAAACTTAATTATTTTAAATAAATATAAAATTCATCTCCAACTTAATATTTTTTAAAAAATTAATCTCAAGTGTTTTTTTTTTTCACTAATCAAAATATTCAGATAACAATATGTATAGAAAGAATAAGCATAATTTTTTTTATTTTTAAATTTTAAAAAATTTGTTGTTTTTATGACTTCACTTGGTCCAAATAATTTTCCCACTTAATCAACCAAACACCACCAAATTAATTCTTAATATAAAAAATATTATTAAAAATCATAAATTGTAATTATGCCACCGCCCATTCCACCGCGTCAAAACAAGAAATAATAAAAAAAAAAAATTAATCATCAAGTAACACTAAACCATTCTACATATTATTTATTAAACTGCTTTATTTTTCTCTGGTCTTTCCGATGTGGGACAAAAGATGACATCAAATCAGTCATTCCACTCACCGGCTGCTGTAAAAAATTCTGAAATTAACCACTCTTTATATAATATAGCTATTAAATATTATGTTCATATGAGAACAGTCCTTATTTTTAATTAAAACCCCTATTTTTTTAAAAAAAAATAGTTATCTTTCAATTTATAAAAATATACACATAATATATACTATTCCACAACATTGACAATTATTCTTCTGAATCAAAAGTGAAAAGTAAAGTATTTTTTAAGGGTAAGTATCACGGGTGGCCACAAATATTTCGTACGTATAACACTGTGGTCATATACGTTTTTTTTTAACGATGTGATCTGAAACTTTGTCCAGTCGCTCATGCCATGATTTCGTAGTTTAAAAGCTATTTCCGGTGAAAGTGCTAAGGTGGCCAATTATAGAGCCATTGGAAGCCACTTCAAAGACATTCGCGGAAAGCAATCCCCTAAACCATGAAATCGTGCCATGAGTGTGACCGGAGATAAGTTTTTAGATCACATCGTTAAAAATCGTATGCTAGCACAACGTTATACTTTACTGAAACATTTGCAAGACTCAGAATACTTATCCTATTTTTTAAAGAAAGAAAAAGACATGTATGACAACTGACATATAATTTTGTTATTTTTCAGGGGTTAGTCTGTTAAAAATAATAATTAGAAAAAAAAAATCCATGCATCATCAGTTTTTTACCTGATAATTTTACTCACTACAAAAAAAAAAATTATACCATTCACCCTTTTTTTATAAAAATAAAAAATCACATGTCATAAAATGTAAAAAAAAACCTCTATTTTTACATTGTGAAAAGTCAAAAATCACAATGATTTTTTTTTAATTAATTTTTTCTATAATCTATTTCAGAAGACATCTGACATATAATTTTGTTATTTTTCAGGGGGTTAATCGGTTAAAAATAATAATTAGAAAAAAAAAAACAATCCATGCATCATCAGTCGCATCCCTGATAATTTTACTCACTACAAAAAAAAAATTAATACAGTTGACCATTTTTCTTTTTTTTTATATAAATTTTAAAAATCACATGGCATTAAATTTTTTTAAAAAAAAACCTCTCCCTTTACTTTGTGAAAAGTAAAAAATCACAAGTTTTTTTTTTTTTTTTTATTTTTATAATCTATTTGAGAACATTGACAAACTTTTTTTAAAAAAATAATAAATTATTTTTATGACGAATGAATGTGGGTTGTGATATTATCTTAAATTAATTTCTCCAATAAAAATTCCAAAACTCATCATTTCGCATGTTACATGATAGACTTATTTTTTTATGTCACTGATCACTTAAATTAAGAAAGTTGCGCGAAGCCGCGAACATCGACAATTATTCTAAATAAAAAGTAAAGTTTTTTTAAAAGAAAAACATTCATGATAATTGACAGATAATTTTGCTATTTTTCAAGTTTGGTCAGTTAAAAATAATAATTAAAAAAAGAAAAAGAAAAAAAAAATCCATGCATCATCAGGCGTTGTTACCGTGTCACCATCTCGGCGGGCCACGCGCGTGTTCGTGTCGGCCGCGTTCTCGAAGAAGCCTAGTTCTTCTTCTTTGCGGCATTTTATCGAACACCTTGTGGGCGAGAGAGAGAGAGCTTGAGGTTCGATCTAATGGAGAAGAAGAGCGAGGGAGAGGAGGAGAAGCTGGGGACGAAGCTTATGGGTGCGCCAGCGTCGCCGGATGCGCACCCGGAGAACCAGAGGGCTGCCGCGTTTTGGACGCCGAGAAGCAGTGATGATCATCACTATGTACTTGAGCATAAGCCGGTGCCGCGTCCCGCTGGGAGTCCCATGGAGAGTATCTTGGATGTTTTCAATGCTTGGACTAAGAAGACTGATGAACTTGCCACCAATATTTGGCACAACTGTAATCTCTCTCTTTCTTTCTCTGATTACTTGATTTTGTTGACTCTCTTTTGTTTGATTTGGTGTAGAATTTGATCGCTTTAGGGTTTTATTAGGTTGATTTGTGGTTGTTCATGTTTGATTGAGTGCTTTTGATTTTCAAGTAGTTTCCTTTCTGTAAAAATTTGATCTTTCTTTTCCTAATTTTGAATCCAATCTGAATATATTGAGATTATTTAGATTGATTTAGTTATGGTTACTCATGTTTTGGTTTATGTGAAATTATGAACTCTTGTGGTTCATTTTAGTGTCCAATTTGTTCATTGTGGAGATAATTTCTGGATTTGTTTTGATACTGATACTATTTGAATGGAAAAAATCTAATGTTGTGAAACTGTTAAAGAACTCTCTTTTATGTGATTTCTCAAAGACTGAATAGCATTAAAACTCTTTAAAAATCATTTGTCAAAAGCACTAGTAAAATTTACTCTGCTTTGACACTCTTAGATTGAATATCATTGATTTCTTATGACATTGTATAGGTCCATGTGTTTATTCATGATGATATTTATTAGAACTCTCACTTGTGTTATTGCTTAAAGACTCTTTCAAAAGCACTTGTGATATTTACTCTGCTTGGACAATCTTAGATTGAGTACCATTGAATTCTTATAGCATTGTATAGGTCCATGTGTTTATTCATGAATCATGATGATATTTATTAGAACTCTCACTTATGTGATTGCTTATAAACTATTTCAAAAGCACTAGTGATACTTACTCTGCTTGGGCGCTCTTAGATTGAGTATCATTGATTTCTTATAGCATTGTATAGGTCCATGTGTTTATACATGATGATGTTTACTAGAACTCTGACTTGTGTGATTGCTTAAAGACTCTTTCAAAAGCACTAGTGATATTTACTCTGCTTCGACGCTCTTAGATTGAGTTTCATTGATTTCTAATAGCATTATATAGGGCAATGTGTTTATTTAGCATGATATTTATTAGATCTCTCACTTACATTATTGTTCAAAGACCAAATAGGTTTTAAATTCTTTTTCAAAAGCACTAGTGGTATTTACTCTGTTTCGGCGCGCTCTTAGATTGAATATCATTGATGTCATGTAGCATTAGATAGGGTAATGTGTTTATTCATATGATGATATTTATTGCATGATGTGTTTATTTTCATAATCTGACTGATGTGTGAATTGATGTGAGATCAAAGTGAAAACAGCACCATCTAAGTCAGATGCCGCAATTGGGAAGCTTAACTTGACCGTGAAGGCCATAACCGAAGGCGGGTTTGAGGCTCTGTTCAAGCAGGCTTTCCCGACTGACCCTTCCGAGAGGCTGAAGAAGAGTTTTGCTTGCTATCTTTCAACCACAACCGGACCTGTTGCTGGCACGCTCTATCTTTCTACAATGCACGTTGCCTTCTGCAGTGACCGCCCTCTATCATTCACCGCTCCCTCTGGCCAGGAAACATGGAGTTACTATAAGGTCAGCTGATTTTTTTTATTCGTATTTATGTTTCTATCTTTATCAATATATATTCTGCATTTCTTGTTTTATAAACTTTTCGATGTTACTCGTAAAAAAAAGCTGTTTCTCAATCTTGAATTCATAATGTCATTCATGTCTTTTTTTCTACTACGAAGAAATGTGTTGAAAGAGCATCATAAGAAGAGAGATAATATTTATGAATTAAGGCATAGTTGAGTCTCAAGCAAGTGCCATGTTTGATTCAATGTTCAGGTTCATATATAACTCGAACAGATCAAATGAACTCTAATAACCATAAATTTTAATATATTTCATTGAGCAGGTCATGATTCCTCTGTCGAAGATTGCTAATGTCAATCCAGTGACTTTGAAGGAAAACCCACCAGAGAAATACATACAGATCATCACAGCCGATGCGCATGAGTTCTGGTTCATGGGTTTTGTGAGCTATGATAAGGCTGTAACACATCTCTTGGATGCCGTTGCCAACTTCGCGGCCGCATCACAGCTGATGCCAGGACCCCAAATCATTCAGTGATCTTTAAATCACAAATACGAACATCGTGTGTGCTCGATATGTCTTTTTGTGTGCACATTGTGTTCTCTTTGTGAGAGACTAATAATATTTGTGTGTATATATGTAATGTATGTATGTGTGTTTTCTTATACTATGTTTGATGGAACTTTGGAAAACATATGTTTGTTGTTTGGGGATGAAATCTCAGTAGTAACTTTCACATGATTTGATTTTGGAATCTCTGCAGGTTTGTGTTTTAATTCAGTCCTGGAATCTCAGGATAAAAAGCCTGAGAAACAGGGGAGGTTCCAGGCTGTGTCATGATTTTGGGCATTATTCCCTGGATGCAAGCCTTTGTGACCAGTTTGAGATATATAATTGATAAATATTCTAACAATTGTTTTATTGGGTTTCAAGGTACTAATAATTAGGGTGAATTATTTTTATTTGATCTTGTAATTTTTGGATTCATTCACTAGTATTGAACTTTCAATTATTTTACTAATTGAAAATTGGGCAAAAATTGAGTAGGCCTATTATATATATAAATATATAAATGAGTGAAATTTAAACAAGCCTTGCTTACCATGTCTACATGTACTTGAAAGTTTAAAAAAACACACTTAAATAACTTAACCTCTTGTTTGGTCGGTGATGTGTGTTAAGTTGAGAGGTAAAGAAGAGGAGTTTGAAGGAGTGTTATACCTCTATTCATCTCTTATTTCACTCATCCAAGTTATCATGGAGTAGTGAAATCTTTATATTTGAAAAAAATTATCTTTTTTAATTTTGCTCTATTTAATTTTTTATTTTGGAATGCAAATACTCAATGTCTAGTTTATTATTTTAATTTTTATCATATTGGTTTAAAATTAATAACAATAAAAAATTTGTGCAATAATAATAATAATAATAAATAATAAAATTGGTCAATATATATCACACTCATGTTCTCTCCTCTTTTGAAATCCTACATCCCCTCCCTCTTTGAATTAGCAAATATCCACGTTTAAGAGAATATTTAACATTTGAATTTCATAAAAATTACATATGTGAATATGATTATAATAAATAAATGCATGCATGGCAGCATAAATATACATGCATGCACACACACACACACACACACAGATATATATATATATATTGAATCATACTAGTACAAGACATTTAAATTTTATGAAAATTTAAATAAAATCATAAAAAATAATTGAAATCATATAATACTCCCTTTATAAAGATCAACAAAAAAATAAAATAAAATTTATGGATTCAAAAAAAAAAATTAAATTAAGGTACTCTAAAACCATTAGAAAATTGAGATAAAAAAAAAGACTGAACGAAATGAACAGAAGTAGAAAAAACACTCTAATTTTTTTTTTAAAAAAAAAATCAAAATAAAATAGTACCATGTAAGCAACAAATGTACATGTTCCACAAACCTGCACCATTTATTATAATCCCTGTAAAAAGCGCATGATCAAAATCCTTTCTACCGTACCCATGTACATTATAATACTACCCTTTGAATTTATAAAAGATAAATAAAAAAGAGAACAAAGATCACAAGTAGGAAAACAAAAGAAAAAAAAATGATTTTTTTTTTCTGCATGCCTGCCATACTGTAATTTTTTATTCAGAAAAATCACAGCATGTTCCAATTATAGTAAAAATAAATTAAATATATAATTCAAATATATATATAGCGAAATGATAATTTAGGATGTCTTTAGATTATTATTTTTTAGACATTTTACTTATAGTCGTTAGATCATTAACAAACACAATAATTTAGTAGCATTTTACATAAAATCATTAAATCAATATCAAATAACTATTTGTTTAAATAAATACTGTACATCTCTTGTTATATAATATTATAAAATATAATTTATATTATTTATGATGATTATAATCGTCAAATTACAATCAGATGACTACATGTAAATAGTGTATGGATTTAAAATCTAATAACATCTCTAAATTATCCATCTTTAAAAAAATAAATTAATATATATAAATATATATAAATATATAAATCAGAAAGACAGAGAAACATTCTCTCTCTAAAAAGATCACGGGGTTTTCTGCAGAGAAACTGACAGAGTGTAAAGCATCATTTCTGCAAAAACGAGGAAAGGTTCCTTTGTCTCAAACAGAATACATCTCTCATATTTTTCTAGCTTTATTCTTTCATCTGTTTCTAGTTTCTAGTTTCTAGTTTCTAGTTTCTACCACCATAATAATAATAATAATAATAATAATAATGAATGACAAAATATAGACAGCTTTTCATGCATGAGATATAAAACTTCATTAACCAATGAGCAAAGGAATTGGTCTGTAACATATAGAGCCAAAAACTTTGGACCAATCCAATGACTACAACACTGTTCCTTTTCCTTTTTAAATCTTGTTTCTAGTTTGAGGACTAAAATTAATCATGGTATCAGAGAGGAGTAACTTTAAAAAACACATGCATGACGACAGTATGCCAACTTCAATCTTGTGAATATCTTTCAGCTGGTTTAATTACAGTTGTTTAATTTCTGAATTGAAGAACACTTCATTCTTCCTAAATCATAGGATTAGATAAGATTAATTAAGCATGAGAAATCAAATCACTACTCACTAGAGAGATCTTTATGACATATATAGAAAGCAAGACAAAATTTTCTTTCTATTCTGAATAATATATCAAATAACTGACCAAGCAAATAATAGAGGAGTACTAGTTCCTTGATTTGAAGGACAAATTAATAACATTAAAGAATAGAAATTTGAATCCTTAATGACAGCATTAATGAAGATTAATTAAGAACTAATAAGCAGCAAAAGGAAAAAACAAAAACACATGCAATGCAACCTTAAAAATCCTTAATCAAATGCTGCATTAGAGAAGATTGAAACTTGTTCTTTCCAATGTGAATGATCTACTAAATTAACAGCCATTAATTAATGGTTCTTCATTGATTCATAGAGAAGATTGACTAAAACCTAATAAGCATAAGCAAAACCAGCAGGGAAAGTTCTTTCCTCATTTGAATGAACAAGCAAGCACATTATTAATGGAGGAATTGATAAACATTAATTATATGATAGCATTTAATTAAGAAGAGAAAGAAAAGGAAGAACAAGATGAGAACAAGTTAGTTATCATTGATTATAGATAAACATTTCAGATTAAAAGATGGAGTATAAAATGGAGAAATTCAAAGAGAGATAGAGAGAGAGAGTGAAAAGAAGCAAATAGAGAAGAAATAATAGAGAAAAGGAAAAAAGGAGGGATTTTTCTCACAGAATGTGGAGGAAAATGGAGGAAAGGTGGCGCCTTTGAGTTGCTTTTAGGGTTTAGGTGAAGGAGTCGCCGGCGAGGTGGAGAAGGCCGGCTGCGCCGCACTTAGGGCAAACGTGAAGCCACTTGGGAACCATGAAGTACATGAAGCAAGCCTTGCAGCCTGCGGCGATGAGGACGGTAGGCTCGGCGGCGCTGGTGGCGTCGCTGGAGGAGTTGGAGGAGAGGGAGGTGATGACGGAGGAGGAGCAGGCGGTGTCCTGAGTGTCATCCTCGTCGTCACCGGACGAAGAGGAGATGGATGAACCGGAGGAGTAGAAGATCGAGGAGTCTAGGGCATTGAAATTTCGTGGATCCTCGCTGGTTCTCATCCCAGTCTTCCAATCGATGTAGTAAACTTCCCCGGTCTGCAAACAAAGCCATCAAATTGCGTGGATGAAATAGGGGACAAAAACAAGACTGGGGATGAAAACAAGACCGGTCTGCAAACAAAGCCATCAAATTTGATGCAAACAAAGCCATCAAATTGCGTGGATGAAAAACAAATTAGGGTTTCGCTAATGAAAAAACAAGAAAATCACAAACAAACAAACAAACAAAGATTTTGATCTTCATTGAATGAAATAGGGGACAAAAACAAGACAAGCATTTAATGAGGAATGATTGGGGAGTGGTGGGGAAACAAGAAGAGCATTAAAGCAAGAGAGATTGAGACCTAGAAAAGGGGGAAGAGAGAGAGAGAATTGAAAAGGGACGTACGCGAACATCAAGGCATTGTTCCCAGTTGAAAGGGAGGGAGATGTCGGAGTTGAGATCGAGAGTGATGTCGGAGTTCTCATCGGTAGGATCGGAGTCATCCGGCGGTGGGGATTGAGGCGGCGGCGGAGGAAGAGGAAGCGGAGGAGCGTTGGGGTTTCTGTGAGAGTGGTTGGGCTTGAATAAAGAACAAGTCTTGAGAAGCTCCGCGATCATGTCGATGCTCGGAGAAGGCATTGCTGAAGAAGAAGAAGAAGAAGAAGAAGAAGAAGAAGAAAGAGAGAAGTTTGGAGAGAATGGGAAGAGTGTAGTTTTGGAAGAAACTTTTTATGGAAGTTCTTGTGAGGATGTGATTTTGTGTATGTTTGTGTATATATATATATATATTATGAAAGAGAAGTTGGTGGAGTATAATAATAATAATAATAATAATAATAATAATAATAATATAGCTTATGTTTGTTTTGGAGAGGACCTGAACCCCAAAGTTTACTTCAAGGTCAGGGTATGTGTGCTTGTTGAGCTTATTCTATGTCTGGGTCGAAATAATAATAATAAGTGTTTTTGTATATAAATATATGTTTCTGATATATATACAAAGTGCTTGTCATCTATTAATTAAAAAAAAAAAAATAATAATAATAATAATAAATGTTTTATATATAAATATTGGTAAGATTGAAGTTGATTGTGTTTTGTTGCTTTAATATAGAGATTTATTTTGAGGGTTGATAGAGCTAAGAGAAAGATTTATTTTGTCACCTATTTATTAAAATAATAATAATAATAATAATAAATTATATAAAATATATGTACTTGATTTATTTAAAAAAATGCTCGTCTCTAATTAGTCAAAAATGATAATAATAAAATATGCTTTTATATATAAATAATAAATATGGGTAAGATTGATATTGATTGTGTTTCGCTGCCTAATATAATGATTTTCTTTTGAGGGTTGATAGAGCAAAATGAAAAATTTATATCCTAAATAATTAGGATTATCAGTTTATTATTGTTGTTGTTAGTACTTGGTATATACATTTTTTTAAAAACTTTTAATATAAATGCATTTGTATGTATATATATATATATATATAGTCATATTTTATGCATAAACTTAATTAAAATGAGCTAGCTAGCTTACCCTTTACTTTATTTTATTTTATAATTACATGATAAAATTTGGTAGAATCAATATAATTGTATTTGAAGAATCAAAATAAACAATGATAGTATAATTATTGTCAGAAGTATATAGTTGATATAAATGAATTATATTTTGAAGTAAACCTTTTTTAAAATGGTGAATTTTTCCTTGTAAAGTGACTTAAAATGTAAATAAATAAAATAATAAATTAGAATAAATTAAACTAAAGTACATTTGGAGAATCTGTATCTTTTTTTATTTTTATTTTTAATTCCACTTATATTATAAGTTATTTATTTATTTATTTAACAAGATGGATAAATCACATATTAAGAGTCATACAAAGGTTTTTTAAGTATTTTTTATGCTCTAATCCTACTTAAGTACAGAGAATCAATCTCAGGTCTCACCCGTGAGCAAAGGACTCTAGTGCTGCTAAGGTGCTTTTAGTAAATTATGAGTTATCAAAAACATAAATTTTACAAAGAATAAATATCAAAACCTGTTACATATTGTGGTTCAATATATATAGCATAAATACCTCTGGCCTTTGATTTTTTAAATATATATATATATATATTGTACTCAAAAAGTATTGAAACTATTTTTTAATTTTATTAAGATGCTCGAATTATTTATTTTGGAATCCTTCACTTTTCACATGGCAAAAAGTAAGTGGTGCATGCAACAATCCAATCTGGTTTTCATTAGTCTAAAAATAGGATTGAATTGGATTCTTGTACTCCAAACCCAATCAAATGCCCAAGAATAAAATGTCACATTTCTTAGGCCTATGTCTAAAGACAAGTTCCCATGAAACTCTAGTTATATATATATATATATATACAAATATTTTAAAATATATCTTAATACATGATCTCATTCTTTATGAGTTGAAGTTCGAACCCACTTTTTTAGTAGAAAACTAAAACCCTACAAAAAAAAGATTTGATACTAATAAATCAAGAGATAATTAGCCCAAAAAACTATATTCTTTTTTTATTGCATAACATAATTAATACCTTATTTGACTTAAAAAATAATAATTATTATTTATCCTTAATATGTATTTTTTGCATAAGTATTTTTTATAATAAATATGACGATTTTGTTTTTAGAGTTATCTTGACATAGTTAACATGACTAATTCTTGTAATAGATGAGATTTTTTTTTGAACTTATGTAAAGTATTTTTTTTAAAAGGTAAATTTTTAATAAATAATATTTCAGTGTAACAATTTTATTTTTAAACGAGTTATTCTAACATAAATAAATATCTTGTTTGAATATAGACTAATTGTTTTTATTTATCTATTGAAAATAGTTTTTGTTTAACTAATTCTTATAGTAGTTGTGACCTCTTTGTTTTTTGAAACAAGTTATCATTTATTAATTTTTAGAAAAAAAATAAAATTCAAGTGTTTTCTTTAAGCTCCCAAAAGTAATTTCAAAAAACAATTATTTTGTAAAAGGGTTTGTTTTTTATTTTATTAGTTTCTTCTTTTGTGTGCTATGCTTTTTCCTATGAAAAAACAGAAGAAAAAACAAATATAGTTTAAATACAAAAATATTAGAAAAATAAGATATTGAATAAAAGATTTTGTGAAAATGTTAATAGTTAGAGAAAATGGAATAAATTCCAAAGTGTAGGGCAATGATTTGGACCACAAAACTGGCCCACACTGAAAAGCCAGGTTGGTTAGGTCAGACCAGTTCAGAACTTATTTTTTATTCTTTTATTTTTGTTTTATTTAATTAATTAATTGTGAGCTTATTTTAAAAAGATATTGTGATCCAATTCTAAGTGTCAATTCAAAACAAAGCTCTAAAAAGCAATTGGGTAACTTAATAAGCTAAAATGACATAAATACCCTTTTGAAGTTTGCAATATACCTTGTAAAATTTGTCAAATTATATATTTGTCTTTCCTATAGTCTTAATTAAGTCATAAAAAATAATCTAAAAATGTGATTAGGAAAGTAATCTAAAACTCTAACTTTGAGTTTGGTTCATGAAATAAGAATAAAAGGATAATAAAAAAATAAGAATGAAAATAAAAATAGTGCTTGATAGGAAAATTTTAAAATTTAAAATTTAAATAATTAGCATTATTTAAATTATTATAATTAAAATAAATTTCTTGTTAGTCTTTTTTTATTCCATTGTTTTCTAACAAGATTTTGATTAATGGTTTGAATTTTTAAAATAATTAAATTAAATATATCATTATGAGATAATTTGTAAGGGCATTTGTGTAAATTTAGTCCCCTTAGCAATTTTGAGTCAATTTGCAAAATGATGCATGGAGGGGTTATATTATATGAGGTGGTGTATTTTGGCGATGCCTGCAGATACTGTTGAATTAGCATCCAATGATCCTATCAAACCCCCACTCCTTCCCTTGCCTAATCCACAACCCAATTCCCACCCCCTTTCACTGTATTCTCTCCTCCCTCGTTTAATTACTCTCCCACTTTTTGTACCCATAATAAATATACATGGATTAATATCAACTGTGTACATTCTTAGAGATATTGTTCTCTAAAAATATTTAATGTTAATAGTTAAATCATCATCTAACAACCATTATTGTATAAAGAATTATGGAGAATCACTGTTATTTACTGGGTATAATTACTGTTAAATATTATTTTAATACAATTCAGTATCATGTACAAAATAATTGTAACCGTTAGATGCAAATTTAACGGCACTATAGGATATCCATATATTTGTAATATATGAATGCCATTAGAGGATGCCCTTTATATATATATATATTTATATTTATATAAGAAAAAAGAAACTACAAGCTGGAATATAAGTAATTTAATATTTATATAATACCTAAACATTGGAAAAACAATTTTTTTTCCTTTTAACTATCAATGCAAAAACCAAAAATACATATAAAAAGAGTGTTTATTTTTTCAGACAAAGGAGAAACTTTACAAGGGTATATATGTAATTCTAAGTGGTGCAAAAACCACAGTAAACTCTAGTAGGAATGCATGCATGTCTGGTTCCTATAAAGAGAATCAAAAGAGAGTGATCACGAGATAGTTTGTAAGTTCATGAGGTATCTCTCAGTCTCAGAAAGTAGCAGAGATTCTCTCAACACTCTGCTTCTCTTTCAAAAGCTCATGCACTATCACTGTCTTCATGGATAATCCACAACTTATGAACAGCACCTGATTCTCTCTGTTCTTCACTCTTAAGGTCATAATATGGAAATTAAAAATTAATAATTAAAAATCAAATTAACTTTGTTGTTTCTTCTTATTGTTTTGTTGTAGAGTGTGTACAGAACAGCTCTGTTTTTTAAATCCAGAGACAAAGAGAATCTTGTACAAGCCCTTTTTTTGGTTTCTTGTTGTGAAAGAATAGAGTTCATTATGTTAAAAATAAAATTCAAATTCAACCAAATTCTTCACCAACAAACAATCCAAGACTCCTCAAAGGGTTTACAGCTCAACAGCATTGGCCCACTATATAAAAGATTGAATAATTGAATTTCTAGTATGTGCGCGTACTCCTGGCTGTATATGCTCGTTTGTCATATTTGTAAAAAAAAAAAAAAATCTAGAACTCTCCCCACTATATAAAAAATTGAATAATTGAATTCTTAGTATGTGCGCGTACTCCCGACTGTACATGCTCGTTTGTCATATTTGTTAACATCTAGAACTCTCCGTATGAAATAAGTCACTTCAAACACATTTATTGCATGATCTCCAGATAATTTGGCCTACCGAGCGAAACCGATGACTTTATGGTCGCAACAGCTAAAATTAAGTTCCATTAAAGAGAGTTGCCACAAGGGTAGAACAACTAAAAAAATTAGCCAAAAAAAAACCACTGATTTTTACTTGAACTTAAATATCTGTATGTACAAGAGATTGGTGATGACAGTCAAAATTTTGTGATATCAGAAATTGATTTATACATTTTATTTTTCCTTTCTTTTTTTTTTTTCTGTATATGACCAAAAAGTTTGATTCGGATATTTCTTGTTGCTCCATTTGTAGTATCTTCAGTTATAGTCAGGTTTCAAAACCCATCTGGATCCATTAGAATCTTTCTCTAATGTTGCTATTTCCTTGAGGAGATTCTTGAAAAGAGCCAAATCTTTTGACTGAACTCTATCCTTGAAATGCTGTGTAATGCTTGCCGAATCCGTGACGCCGCCTCTCTGCTGAATAAATGTGCAGAGCTGACGAATCAAGACCTCCGGTTGCACGATCATGAACCTGTTTGTCAGTCTTGATCCCCGGTTGTTTTCAGAAATCTCCGCCCGATGATTTGAACTAGACGATAAATCTAAGTCTTGTTGGAGTGCATCACTGATAGCTCTTTCTTGTCTGCCTTTAATCTTTGCTAAGAGTTCAGCTGATGACAAAGCCTTGTTTGTGGAAAACCCAGCAGAAAAACCAGAAGATGTGCTTGGTCTTAGTGGGCGTACCAACTGGCTATTCACAGTAGAACCGAATTTCTTCCGGACGGATGCTGGTGCACCGGCAGCACCAGATCTTCCAGTCCATGTAGGAAGAGCAAAACTTTCACGACTTCTGATCATTCGTGATTCACGTAAAGCTTCAGCTGCCCGTTGTGCTACTTTGGCCGCTTCCTCTTCGAGTCGCATCTTATCATTGTCATTCGCATTCATAATTGCGTCATGGTTCATTGCACTCTGGAAAACAACAAGAATTCCAAGTCAGAGAGTGAATATAATGCTTACTGCTTAAATAGAATCAGTAAACACAAATGCGGAATTAGTCTGACATGAATCCCATTAGCATCAAAGAGGCTCCTCAATATATCTGTTTCTTCCTCTACTTCACTCCCATTAACGGTCTCTTTTCCTTTCTTTGAGGACATTGACGTTCTTACTTCAGAGGAGTGTGGCCCATTTGCAGATGAAATAGAAGCAGCAATAGATACAGATGAAGGGGCTGGTTTGTCTTGGCCGACCTCAAGATTTACCTCTCCGGACAATTGTTTGAAAATGTTTGATGTCTCTGTTGAATTACCCTCCGAATCATTTTGCAAAGTGAAGAGATCTCGCATGTCTCTAGCTTTAAAGAATCTCTTTTGCTGAGGGTTCTTCAATATCTTGTTTGTGAGGAAGTGTTTGTAAATTTGCCTGTGGTAAACCTTCTCTTCTATAGTCCCTCGGGTGATCAATCTATAAACTGTCACATCCTTTTTCTGTCCAATACGCCAAGCACGTTCTCTTGCCTGTTACATGCACAAATTTATGCATGAGTCATATGCCTACAACGCACTTCAAATGCGCGAAGACCTTCATGATCTGACCCAATATATCGCCACTTCAATTGTAAGAGAAACTTCATAATACAAAATTCATTTTACTGGTTCTCGAATTGATATTCTGATAAATCCTCCTATTATGCAGCTAGCTGAGCTCACCAACTTAGCATAATGAATAAAATGATAGAAAAGATCATCAAATGTTTTTTTACTGTTAAAATATGAATAGCATATAGATGTCAGCAGGTGTAAATGTTTTTTGGTATGAGCAACAAAGATATTTAAAACCAATCCTAGAAGGTTGAAAACAGAATGTCCAAGCAAAATTCATTAATCTTTAGACTCATTAATATCCTGATTCAAGATAAGCAGGATTGCCCTTACCTGCATGTCTGTAGAAGGATTCCAATCAGGATCATATATGATGACCCTGTCAGCACCAGTCAAATTCGTCCCCAGGCCACCAACTTTAGTAGTCAAGATAAAAATAAAGACATCGGATGAGTTATTGAATTCATCTATGAGTGCCATACGCTGCTTCACAGGAGTATGACCATCCATTCTCCGATAACTATACTCAGAAGAAATAAGGAAATTCTCCATAATATCTAGCATTTGTTGTGTCTGGGTGAAAAGTAGGGCACGGTGCCCTTGCTCCCTCCAGACCTTTAGTACTTGCACCACCACCTTCATTTTCCCACTCCGTTCAGGATTTCCATAGTCTGGATTCTGAGCTGCATGCTCTCTTTCTAACAGATCAGGATGATTGCAAATCTTTCGCATGACATCAATTCCATATAGTGAGTTTCTATTTCCATCGAAAATTTGCTCCACCTCAGCGCTAGCAAGAAATGCTCGATAAGCAGATCGCTGGTCTGATGTTAGACTGCAGAAGAGGACATGCTCAGTTTTCTTTGGAAGCTGAGCATTCACGTCAGCTTTCATACGCCTAAGAAGGTATGGCATGATCAAGTCACGTAGGACCACTGCACATCTATAAGCAGTGGACACCTGAAGCGGTGAAGCATTTGCGTACCCACCAACAGAGATAGGAACAGCAAACTCTGTCTCAAATACGGGTAGAACACCCAACTTTCCAGGAAAGACAAAGTCAAATAGCGACCAGAGTTCTGCGAGTTTATTCTGAATTGGAGCACCAGTCATGATAATACGGTGAACAGTTTGTAGCTGCTTGCAAACTAGAGTAACTTCTGCATTTGGGTTCCTTATGCGGTGACCCTCATCAAGAATTGCATAACCCCATTCAATATCGAGCAACTTCTCCCCCCAAAGACGTAGTTGCTCATAAGTAGTAAGAAGCAACCCAGCTTCTGAGTTGACAATATGCTTAATTAAATCATCCCATCTTTTCTTGGACTTTGCTGGCAGAGGTTTCCCATCCTCACTATCGTATGAAGCTTCACTGTCAGAATCACTTTCACTGGCTTTTGTTAATCCATGCTTTCCATAGCCATGGGCAGAATCATGCAATATTTCAACTTTGAACTTAGGGTACCACTTTTTAGCTTCCCTTTGCCATTGTCTCAGAAGAGTCACAGGACAGATGACAATACTGGGCATATACATTTTACTATAATGGAGAGCGGCAAGAAATGAAATTACTTGAATAGTCTTACCTAGACCCATTTCATCTCCAATTATACCACCAGTTTTTTGGCAATGCAACTCCCACAGCCACTGAACTCCCACTTTCTGATAGTCAAAAAGTTGTGTATAGATAGAACTGGGGATTTTCAAGCCTCCTTCAAGGAGTACAGAAGGAAGCTCATCCTTCTCTTCCTCCTCATCATCATTTACATCTTGATTTTCCTCACAATCTGAGGTGGCAGAGTTACCTCTTGCATCTCCATCTAGAAAATAAAAATAAAATTATAGTGAAATGATGCATATCATAAGCCTAATGACATCAGCAATTGCCAAGAATTATATATCAGAAAAAATGAGCCCAGTGAATGGTCAAAGAAGCAGAAGCTGGCATCAATTAAAAACCATCAAGTGGTTTTAGTATAAACAAAAGCATTAATAACACAGTGTTATAACCTGCATACAAGGGTATAGTATCATTCTTTGTTACCATCAAAGAAATCATGAGGATAACTGCAGAATGAATTATTACAGATAAATTATTACTAAACCAGTATAGATTTCTTTATAACCAATAATATAAATTGCTTCATATTGCTCAAGTGGTCTTGCATTTAGCTCATTGTTAAATCAGACATGTTTCAACAATCAAATCATGATCATACGGAACAAGGTAAGAGGTGTTCTGGTCCGAAACAATTAATTCAATAAGAAAAATTACAGGAGGGCATTGCATGACTGACAACTATGTACGCATCTAATTCATTGACACATACAGAATGATACAACGCACTTTTTTCAAACTAATTCAAAGCATAAGAGATAATAATTTCCTTTCAATTTGATGGGCACATGTTTAGAGTCCCCAAGACAACTAGTTACAGGTTCCGGCAGAAGAAGTCAAAAGAGATAAGTGATGCTTGATGATGGTAGGAAACATAATGGCAGTCAAATAGGACATATCACACATGCGGAGTATTCTAATTGTAGGAGGATATCATGGTTGGTGTAATAGCTTGATTATAGGAAATTTGCATGTAGCCCTGGCTGTAAAAAAAGAATAGCCATATGGTGTTTGGGTACTCAGTCCTGTGAGCGGTCTTATTTCTATTGTAATTTTATACTTCCCAAGAGCTATTAATTAATCATACTTTTCTTGTTTCATGGTCCAAGCCCCACAAGAGTTTATACACCATGGGTATTTAGTTCTTTTTCTGTCCTAATAGCCAATATCGAGAGAGAATAACTGGTCAAAAAAAGCAACTTGTTTAAACAAATATTTCAGGTGAAATATGAAACATACAGCTTTTAAGAACATTAGTAGTGCAAAACTGAACAAGAAGCCAATGTCTCCATATACAATGAACAATGAAACAGAGTGCATAAGAAAATACATAAAGTTATTAATGCCTTTTCATGCTAACTACTAAGGGATGGGTTGATAAGCATACCACTTTCTTTAGAACATCTCTCCACGCTTAAAACGGCCATTCTCCACATTTTTGGTCAGTTAGAGGTCTCTTATACAAGTGGATTGTAAAGCATAGAGCTCATCAAAACAAACTCATCTTCCAATCAAACAAACAGAATATTTGTAACCAATATGCATATCAAAAAGCATCAAAAGCTAGTAACAACAATGTAAAAGAGACAGATGTCTCCAATCTCCATATGCATTAATTATGAGATACAAAGCATTAATAGAAAATACAACATTTCAAAAAATATGAAAATATTAACAGCGTGAATTAATGATTTTTCCATGCCAAGTAATGGGAAGATAAGCATACCATTTTCATCAGAAAATCTCTCGCTTAAATTGTCCTTTCTCCATCTCTTGTCAGGTAGAGGCCTCCTATGCTTTCTACGCTTTTTGTTTTGCTTCTCTAACTGCTCAGTTCTCGGAGAACCTGGGTGTTTTAAAGGTGTCCTTAGTCTTTGAAAAGGTCGAGTGGGGACATCAACTCCAGGTAAGGTTTTTGCATCAATCAGTTTGGTTGTTGGACGCGCTTGTGCAAAATCAGACATAGACTGAACCACTTTAGCAATGCTAGCTGAAGTAAGATCATCGCTATCCGGAACACTTTGCCGTCTTGATGGACCAGGTTGCTGGACACGGCGCTCAAAGCCTTTAAGCTTATGAAATGGGGTTAAAATGCCCTTGCGCACCAACTCATCCCTTTCCTATAAAAAACTAATATCAGCTCAACAAGGTTGCACGTTTCACATTTTACTTTTTCTCAATAATTACAATGGAGTAGGAAAGCGAAACAACCCTAACTATTTTATTTAATTAGCTAACAACGACAAATAGCAAAAACTGAGGGCTCACAGTTTCAATAAATCCACCAGAGGCTGCATCAAGAATGGCATCAAAATCTGCATCTTCATCATAATCGACTGTTTTCAAACTGTGCTTGGAACCCCTGTGAGAAGGCTCCCCTTCCTTTAACTTTTTCTTAGGCTTCAGTTTTCCTTTCACCAACTGATCAAGAACCTTTCCACATCCCACATCATCCAAAGGAAGATCTTTAGCAAAACTAGAAATTTCTTTTTGAAGCTGAACCCTAGTTTTGTTCAGGCTTCTTAGACGATCAGCAGCTAGTGCCTGCTGAAGTGTAATACCATCTGGAGCAATTTCAACAGCATGACATCCATGAGTGATATCTTCATCATCCCTGATATCCTTTTCACTTGAAAAGCTTTCCTCACTTTCCGCAACATATTTAGCCTTCTTAATACTAGAAGCAACAGCATCAATTTCGACTTCAACTGCACGCAATTTATTATGAAGTTTGACTCTCCTAACAGATGATGGATTTGTTTCATGTTCATGATCAGCCTTCTGCTCCTCAGAGCTTTCCTTGGGTTCACTTGCATAACCAGAGTCATTTTTTGCCTGCACAAAACCAACATTTCACTGTATTTGCCACAAAATTATTACAACCACTGCATAGTAAAAGATTTGAATAAGTTACCTCCGCAATAACTTTCCGTTCAATATCTTCTGGATTGGCAGACGCAACACCCAAGCTACTTAACAAAAGTTTGTCCTCATCATCATCCATGCTGCAATGTAAATTTCATACAACTACACCGCTATAGCACAATGTCACCAATCATGAGCAACCTACAAAGGCAAGAGAAACAGCCATGTCATTCACACAATCCACAACAAAGTTACTAATCAAATAAACAATTTTTGGCATATGATAAAAAAGGGACGAATAGATGCAATAGAAATATTAAGTGCCTTAATGCCAATGTCTCCCCCTCTTTCAAGAAAATAAAAACCAAGACTTTTGCATAACCAGGAAAGAAATTGTTTGCCAAACCAACCCAATCCACTGAAAAGCTTCCTTACAAGAAATCGACAATTTTTGGAATATTCAATGCTACAATGGATTCCACAACCATTGCTCATCCTTTTCACAGCACAGAACAAGCATCATGATCTAAACAATGAAAGCAAAACAAAACATCAAATCAAAAATCAATTTCAAATCAACAAAAAGCCAGAGCTACGCCAATTCAAGTCCTACGCCACATCGAATTCATCGAAAGACACAAACCAAGAGCTCGAATTTCAAATTGTACATCATAATCTTAGGAAGAAAGCATGAGAAAAAGGGGGGAAATCGAGCATATGGCATTGCCAATGCACAGGCAAGCGAGATTGAAGAATCACTAACCAGGGATTCAGAAATCTTTCCGCATTGATGCATCGCGCGAAGAAAAATCGCGGTGAAACCCTAAATTTTGCGAAAAAGCGATGCAAAGCGAGGAGCTTTGCCGCATGTTCTGGTTTGGAACTTGACGAAATAGAGAAAATCTTTTACATAATACCCCCTTGGAAAATTTGTTATTACAACGCACCCTCTCATTTTTAACAAATAGTATGCGGTGGGAATACTCTATTTAATTCTTCCTCCCGTTTTTCTTACTTTTATTTTAACTAATTCAAATAGATTAATAAAATCGGTTAAAATTAGTTATTAATATAAAATTTTTAAGATCAGTTGAAATAATATTCCTACACTTGCTAATCCTGTTCTCCCAAGGATAATAGCGTCAATTGCTTCCAATGCTGTTGTTTCTTTTGACCTTGCACTACTTGTTGACCACTTTCATAAGAAATATAGCATATTCATGAATAACTTAATAATTAGTTGATAACCTTATATATAACCAATTAACCATTATAGGTCCTTGATAAAAATGACTATTATCAAACATCTATCTATATTTGTTATAAATAATTCTCCATCTCAAATCACTAATGAAAATATATAAAATAATGATGACATTCTTTTAAAAAATATTATATATATATTTTTTTAATTTGTAATAATTAATAATACAATGATAGTCTTGTGATTTTTTGTTGTCAAGTTTATATTTAATTAAAAAGTAGTTTGGATGTATATTATAATTGAGCGATGCTATTTTTACCGAATAGATTTACCGAATAGGTTTCTCGAATGACGTAGATGCCCAACTTGTCATCCGCATTCTCATCCACGTCATTATTTTTTTATATAAACTTTAAATTTGAACCTTAAAAATTCTTAAATACTTTAAAATTTTCAAAAAATTTTTATAAAACTATATCTAAAATAATAAACCCAAATACTACAAAATCTATACCTTAAAAATCTAAAAATTTATACCCTAAATAATAAATACTAAACCCTAAACCCGAAGCCCTAAACCCCTAAACCCTAAATCCTATGCCCTAAACCCTAAACAAGAAATCACAAACCCCTGCGGGGTTTGTGATTTTCAATTTAGGGTTTAGGGAGGGGTTTTCGGTTTATCATTTACATGTTTATCTTTTACGATTAAATGTTTAAATTTAGGATTTAGATAATAAAGCGAAATTAAATTCTTTTTAAAAAACAAATATAAAGAAAGAATGACATGGATGCTGACATGGATGTTAACTTGACATCCACGTCATTCGGAAAACCTATTTGGGAATTACTCATAAAAAAAATTATATTAATTTTTGAACTATAATTATAATGAGTAATAATGTTTTTACCGAATAGATTTCCCGAATAAGTTTCCCGAATGACGTGGATGTTAAGTTGGCATGTCAGCATCCACGTCATTCTTTCTTTATTTTTTTTTTTAAATTAATTTCTTTTTATTATCTAAATCCTAAATTTAAACATTTAATCGTAAAAGATAAACATGTAAATGATAAAGTGAAAACCCATCCCTAAACCATAACTGGAAATCACAAACCCCCGCAGAGGGTTTGTGATTTCTTGTTTAGGGTTTAGGGCTTAGGATTTAGGGTTTAGGTTTAGTATTTATTATTTAGGGTTTAAAATTTTAGATTTTTAGGGTATAGATTTTGTAGTATTTGGGTTTATGATTTTAGATATAGTTTTATAATTTTTTTTTAATTTTAAGTATTTAAGAATTTTTAAAGTTCAAATTTGAAGTTTATATAAAAACAAATAATGACGTAGATGAAGATGTGGATGACAAGTTGGGCATGGTAAATCTATTCGGTAAAAATAGCATCACTCTTTTTTTATGACAATGGATAATATAAATAGTAAAATTTTGAATCTCAATAAACACATAAAGACTTTTTTTTTTTAAGATTACATTTTTTTAAAATATTTATTTAAATAAGTATTTTTTAAATTATTCACCAAAATACGTAAAAAGTGCCATGCCATGCATGATACTTGCATGGTACTTTTTGCTCATGGTGCTTTTTCAATTTTTTTTAAATCTTATAATATGTTTTTTATATAATATTTTACATTTAGAATATTATAAATGTTTTGAAATTAAATTTTTTCTCACAACCTATTTAAATTTTACAATGATTTTTTTAATATAATATTTTATGTTGAAAGTGCTTATAAAATTTTTTAATTTAAATTCTTTCTCACAACCCTATTTAAATGTTGACAGTTAAAACCTGCAACCATTAGATGTTATGGCGGTCAAATTTATTTATTTATTTAATATTGTTCTTTTTTTTAACTGTCCCCAATAAAAAAAATCATTTTCAATTTTTTTCATGACAAACCCATATCATACTCTAAATGGATGAAAAGGATTACATACAATTACATATTACGAATGATTACTTAGACTAGGTGCATTAGGATAATTAAAAAATTTTAAATAGGGGTTGAAAAAAAGAATTTAAATTAAAAAATTTATAAGGACTTAAATGCAAAATATTATATAAAAAAACTATTGTGAAATTTAAATAGGGGATGTGAGGAAAGTTTTAATTTAAAAAATTTATAAGGTTTTAAATGTAAAATATTATATAAAAAGCATATTATAAAATTAAAAAGAAAATCTGAAAATTTTGGTAGAAATATTTAAAAAACGCGTTTTTAAGTAAATATTTTAAGAATATATATATATATATATATATATATATATATTAAAAATCCATACATAAAAAGGTCTATAAATAAATAAATAAATAAATTTTTTAGATCAATTATTGAATAGACCAATGGTATGACACATGAGTGCTAAAGGGAAGGGTAAAAATTATTTAAAATCTATTTATTTTCATATATGTCAATATCTTAAATGTAAGTGTTTCTTGTTAATAAATAAATAAATAAATAAATAAAATGAGCATGCTTCCTAGAATGTAAAGAAATTGATTTTCTTTTTATTTTTCTTTCTTTTTTGGACAAGAATTGTAAAGGGATTGATTTGAAAGGGTTAGTGATAAGATGCCTTAATTTTCCAGATATAATTCTGAATAAAATGATTCTTGCATTCCTATCACTTGGAAAGGCATGACTTTAACGGGCCCTAAATAAAAATAAAAACAAAAAATAAAAAATAAATAAATAATAAATAATAAAAAAGTCAAATCCCAACAACAAGAGAGGGAACAAGGATTTTGTCTAGTGGTGAGTGGCATTGACTTTGTTTTGAGAAATAATATATGCTCATAAAAGTCCCTTTGGATGAGGGGTTTTTCTGAAAGTTAAATCAACATTTTCAGACACTTTTGAGTGTATGTTGGTCATTTCATGGTGAAATATCATTCCTTTAGTTTATAAATGAATTAAGAACTCTAAATGACCATGTGCCACAAGTTAGATTTATAATCCACTAATATTAAAATAAAAAATAAAAAATAAAAAAATTTGGGGCCAATATTGGTATAGTCCAATTGTATGACGTGGGAGTCCATGCAGGAGGTTGAATCTTTTCTTATGAATGGTGAATAATGTTTAAAAATAAAAAAAATAACTTTTAAAAAATAAAGTACTCAAATATTTAAAAAAATTTTTTGGAAAAAACTACACAAATAAATTATGAAAATATATTTAATTTTTAAATATATTAGGAGAGTCTATACGGTATAATTGCTACGTTAATATATTAGTAAGAGAATATGGAATTATATATTGTTAGTTGATAATAATGTTCTTGGTTTATAACATTTTATTGAGAAAGATTTTTTTTTTTTTAATTTAACAATGCCAATTTATATGACTAGTATTATATTTATTAAACTATAATTATATATATATTATGAGTCTATATAAAATATATTATCATCTAATTTAATTTTTCATCGAGTAATATTATTATTTATGAGATTTTGTATATAGAATATCTAACTATTAAAATAAATTTTTTATATTTTTATTGATGATATATATATATATATATAATCATGGAGAATAATTGTCCAACAGTTTTATTTTTTAAATATTATGTTTTAATAAATTCACACTCACTCATGCATTATAAAGACAGACGATTGTTGTCCTTTTAAATAAAAATAAATAAATAAATTATGTTTCATATCTTTTTATTCTTTATGCTCCTCTATCCATGATTCCATCTTCTAATGAACCATAGTCTCATATTTACAAAGTAGTTATGGTATCGGAGTGAGAGAACGCATATGCACTCATTTCACTGAGATTTATTATAATATTTTTAATGGATGATTTATCATATTTTTCTTCATTCATGGTTTACTTTTAATTAAATAAAATGTTTTATCCCTGCAATATATGAGATAATGTTACTCCTTAGACATTTTAACTTCCTTTCAATCTGCCTTTCAACTAGCTTCTTATACTTTGCAAACTCTTCAAAACACTTGAGACTTTCTTTTGATGAAATACACCCAGTTGTTTTACCTCTACAATAGTTACAATAATCATTCCACATCTACACTTTTTCCCCCTAAAATGAGAGACTAGGCCGCTAAAAAAAATAGGAACGATGCATAAACCTCAATAGAGTAAGTGGGGGCAAGACTCACACACACATGAATACTGAAACCATCCACACACAACCACTACTCATACTCCAAAAAAAAAATATGCACTCACTTGTGATTTTAACATTCACTAAAAATAATTGTAAAAAATTCTAATGGAGACCCGGATCCTGATAAACCATTTGGTCGTTGGTTCCACATCTACAATATGCTCATGGTTTATTATGTGAATATCATTTCCATACATATCATCTCTATTGGAGACAATAACTTCATCATTCCTACAATTAACTTCCTCAACATTAACATTAAGCCTGCTTTTTTGAATGAAGTGTTGGGGAAGTGGGGGAAGTGGGTTGACTTCCCCCATCTCATATGTTCATTTGTCCAGAAGTGGGGAAAGTGACACTTTCCCCATTTCTATCTGAAGTAGATTTTGAACTAAACCCACTTCAACATTTTTCTGAAGTGGGGGGAAGTGAGCCAATCTATAAATCTCACTTCCCCTCACTTCCAAAGTCTTTTTTAAATTCATACATCTTCACATAACACCTAAATTCTCCGTTTATATTCTCACTTTTTGACAAATGAACATCATAAGTGTTGGAAGTAATATGACTTCCTTCCACTTCAGGGAAATGGCACTCAGAAAATGAGGGAAGTGCCACTTCCCTGAAGTGGGGGAAGCGATATCACTTCCAGGACTTCTGTGTTCATTTATCAGAAAGTGAGAATAAAACCGAAAGGATTTAGGTGTTGGATGAAGTTCTATAAGTTCAAAAAAGACTTTAGAAGTGAAAAAGTTAGTTTTTATATATTGACTCACTTCCCCCCACTTTCAGTAAAAAAAAATACTGAAGTGGACTTAGTTCAAAATCCACTTCAGTCGGAAGTGGGAAGTGTCACTTTCCCCACTTCAGCATAAATGAACACCAGAAGTGGGGGAAGTCAGACCACTTCCCCCACTTTTCCTTGAAATGAACAGCCAATAGGCTCTAACTGCACCATCTCATCTTCAAATTGCCAATAATGCATTCAACATGGTTTCCAAGTAAAATGTGTCAAAAATTAAACAATTTCTTGTAATTGTTAATTAAATCTATATTGCCCATGTTTTTGTTCATGTAAATAATAACAACCATCTCAGTATGATGTAATAAAATTTAGAGTATCTACATATCCTACGTCCACAAATAATATTTGACCTTTTGGGTTCCACAAGTAATATTTGACTATTTAAAGATTTGAAAACTTTGGTCGAGCAAATGTTGTAAAACCCAAGCACCAAAAATGAAATCTTCTTAACCGGCTCTTACATATTGAAACATAAAGTCAAAATCACTTTGTGATAGTATTTGTTTTATGTTTAAGGGCCATAAAGCTTAACACTTCAAATAAATAGTAGCAAAAACATGTGTTCTATTAACAGCACCAATACAATCCGATAAAAAATTATTATTATTATTATTTTGGTTAAGATAGAATGGATAAAGAGAAATTACACAAATTTCCAATAAATATATACCTAACAAACCTGAAATATGGGAAAAAACAAAAAAGTTTGCATGATGTAGTTGTTAAAGTAGATTCTATGTATTCATGAGCAACGTCACTAATAGCTTTGAGCACTTTATTAAAATATCGACTAATTGTTTTCTTACTCATGTCTATCACGATTACTAGCATCATGTGCAAGAGTGTTTACAAACATTTCTAGTTGTTCCTCAACTAACATTTTTCTTTAGTTATGTGAAAGTTTGTGTTGCATGGAGATGTTTGCATATATCAGGAAATTTATTGTATGTAAATAGACCAAAATATTGTTAAGGACTAAATTTATAACAGCTACTTTTCAATAGTTCTTCTTCAGCATCTATTTTCACAAGTTACAACAGATATATTCTAATATATATATTTTTAACCATTATAATTATGTTTTGCAAGAAATATTTATTGTGCTCGATCAAACACTTATTCTGTAAAAATAAAATCTATAAGAATTTCCAAAATATTCAATTTTTAATATCTAATATTTTACTTTCCACCCAAACAAGCCCTAAAAAAATTACAGTGACTTGGAATGAGCACAGTATTCATTTTCAATTCCTTCAGAGCTTTTCAGTAAAGATGGACAATTTATGTACACTGATAGATTTCAAAGTAATTAAGAACTCTCAATTACTTATGTCGAAGTATTTCGGATCATCGGGGAAATCAAGCTCCACTCTTAACTGCCACAATGCCAAAACCGAAGCTTTGTTCAGATATAATCCAAATACGTCATAGAAACAAGTTCATACCGTCCCCTCATCAGCATCGGAATGTCGTTGAGGAAATACGACCCTCAAATCGTTGTACAAATAAAATCTCCGCTCTCCATTGAGGTCCATGCTGTTTTTGATTGGTGTCGAGAAAGGATCGGATTTGCACCTCTGCACCATCCTTGAGTTTTTCTTAGCCGTCGGGCATAAGAAACGGAGATGCAAAGCATAGCGAAGAACACCGGCGGAATTGCAGCTACCGCTGTTGTTTATCTTAGAGAAATTGGGAGTAGAACAACATGCATCTGATAGACCGTAAAAATTCAAACAATGCCTATTTTCTTTCGATTTCTGTGATTTTACGGCTATCGTCAGTAAATACACAACCTGTGAAATCAGAGGTTTCAATTATTTCAGTTCGAAATTTCAACAATGAATTAGAGTTTCATTACCATCACGACGTTCCGGTTTGCATTCCTTATCTTCACTTTCACTTTTTGAGCTTTGATCTTTGCTTCCTTTACTTGTAGTTGTTGTCATAGAACCAGTGGATGCTAAAGTGACCCTTTGTCGTATGAATGTCTGCTTAATTTTTCACAACAAAAATTACATTATGTCATCAATGAAATTTCTTAGTAATTTGCCAAAAGATTATTAGTGTCTTCAACTCTAGATAAACCACAAAAATATGTCGAAAATAAATGAACCGAAACCTAAGAGGCATACCTTGGTTCCAGTAGGCATGTCGCTTAAATCATAGTTGCAAAAGAAAGTGTGAAGAGGAGTCATTTCTGGATTGCTCACAACCTGTCAAAAGATGAAAATCAGAGGAGGAACAAGAACAAGTTTTTCGGATTTTATCGAGAAACAAAATTAAATTTGAAGAAATAGACATGATAAATAATGCTTGACAATCAGCAATGTATATAAAACACAGTAATCTGTTTAACTGTAAATATCAACAGTAACCAAATAAACATGCATATCTAACAAGACCTCAAGAATGTCAGAAAAATCTCAGCTATAGACAATTTAACTTTAAATAAGTTAAAACTAAGATGTGAGAAGACTGATGAACCACTAAAGATAAATCATTTCGACAGTTAGAAAACCTTTCCGTCAAATGCAATTGATAGAACTAAAACAAGTTAGAACATATGAAATGGTTCTAATTTTTTGCCTTTTGCCAGAATGAGAAACCAATCACATACCAGAATTGAATTGAGTCTATGATGATCTTTTGATTGAGGATACAGACTCTATTTACAAATCATAATTCTGGTCTAACATTATTCAGAAGACATATGCACACCGATAATTATGCACATGCTGGACTACTGTGGTTAGAAATGTCAAAAGCAATAAAGAAGAAAAAGGAATGGCCGAGAATCAAGTCACAGAAATTAATGGCAATATTTTACTTACTTTTGATGCACAGTGCTAGAGCCAACAGCATCATATTTCCACACTAAACTACAGTTTCTCCACAGGTAATAATCAGCTTTAAAAGTTGGTTGCGTTAGCAAGAATCAGCACACACTTCAACAAGTGATCACTGTTTTGCCTAATCTTCCTTGATTTTGGTTCTTGAGAACAACCCACTCCAAAATTGCATCTCTATTCATTGTATAAAAGTAAAAATTAAAAAGAGGACTGACTTGCAATCTCAAGATCCTCAACACTCAAGGTCTTCTTGTTACACTCAGCCTGTGCTGCAAAGTGATGATAAATTGCTCGTTGGGAAAACTGTCTTAAGAACTAAGAGGACAACAATGAACTTAGAACGCCTTCCTTCACCCACATTGTTAAATTAAATTACACCATTATCATGGACATTCCAAAGAAAGTTATTATTAGTTGCTCCACTTAATTTAGACTGATAAGTAAGAAGAAAATATAGCTTTCAAACATGAAATGCCTGCAAGCATTTATGAGATACCAACAACACTTATTGGTGCAATATATACATAGTACGTCTTTAAAGACAGCAAAGTTCAAGAAAGGGAGCTCTGCAGCTTCACTATATGCAGGGAGGGTGAAACTAGTAAGATGAAACATAAGCAACAGAAATAAAATAAACAACAAGATCATGTAAGACCAACTCATGGCAAAAAAGATATGGTACTTTTCACAGGATCTGTATCGTTTCACGTGTGCATAGGAGACTGCTACTTAAATGCAGGTGGACAGCACCAAGTATGTGAGGTATAAAAGTAAAATAACAATTTACTGATTTATAACCATTCTGTTGATAATGTTTCGAAAGTACTGGGGTGTTTGGACTTCAGATGAAGTATAGCAAATGAATAAAGCATCCAATTACAGGAACTGCCAGAAAAGACATTGTTCCATCATTGTTATTTAATACTTATTTACTCAGCCGTGAGGTTTCCAAAATCAGAGTGAACTTAAATAAATAAAAAAAAGTAAATGGTTCAGGCATCAAACAACTCATACAAGAGAGTTCACAATTGCTATTCAAGTGAGAGATCAAGAGTAGAGGAATATTGGGCGAAGAAAGAGTAGCCTATCGACATTCTAAAAAATTAACAAAAAAGAAGCAATTAGGATGGAAAGAGAGTGAAAGTTTCAGAAATTTGACTAGTCTAGGCTTATTGCAAATAATGGAAAATTGATAAAAAAAAAGAATGTCTAGGGAAAATGAGCAGACACGAACACAGACTTTCAGAATCACTTGGGTGACGGACCTAATTAGGCTTTTAAACAATAAGGCTGTGTTTCTAAATTCTTCCTTATAAATAATCATGGCAAATAAACATACCTAATTTTGTGACCAATCAATTTTTGAGGGCTAAGAAACCTAGTACCAGTTGTATGCGCCCTTTCATGGGTATGCGCAAGCGACTTCTGGCTGCTCGAGAATCATTGTTGCTCAGACTTCTCCTCAACTTTAGGCCTTTACACTTAATGGATGGTAAGCTCCCAGCAAGATCAATTGATGCATAGTACAGCAAGTAGTTATCTCCATCAACACTTGTCACACTAAAAGGAAGCTTCTGAGATGGTGGTGAAAAATTACCACCGGTGACATTTAGTACAGCTAGAAATCCGTCAATCCTCTGAAAACACAAGGAAAACAAATACATGCAAAATGAGAAGAATTCTTTAAGATCTGAGAACCATGATAAATTTTCTATGAAGAATAGCAGACAAATGACACAAACCTGATTGACGTTGCCGGATGAGAATCGACCAGTCAAGAGAGACTCTTCAAAGGAACCAACCAATGACCTCCGAACAGGAAGCCCACTCAAACTCCTAACAAACTTGTCACACCGAGGTTTGATGGCAGAATCAAGAAAAGATGCTTGGGTAAAACTGGAACTCCCCTGATAGATGAAATTATCAAAGTCACAACTTGTGCTACATGCATCTTCCTCTGATGCAAAAAGATTTCCAGCAACACCATGATCAGCTGATCTATCAATGTCAATCAAGGTTGAAAAGTCATTTGCCATGTCTTTCAAGATGTCTCTTTGAAATTCAGCAGCTTTTATTCTTTCAGGCAACCTAGGACCTAGAGGTGACATGGATAGTGATCGTGCATAGACTTTTCTTGGAGATACAGATATTGTCCTCATAAAAGCTTGTAGTTCACTTCCTTCTTTAGAGTAATCTACACGTCCAGATATCTGATAATCACGAACAAAGGATCCATTATTATCAAGCAAGGGGCCATCAGTGAAAACACCACCGGCATACGTATCACATTTGCTAGCCAACAAACTAGTCAGTTGCGAGCATTTACTAGTCACACTGATTGAAGCTTTAGAGAAATCACTGCTTCCTACGTTAGCTTTCTTACAATCATGCGAATTAGTGATACTCTCTGTTTTAATCAAGTTCCGGAGATCAATTTGCGTGTTGCCACTTCCAATGTTTAATGGCTCACCACGGAAATGGTGACTTAGCATGCTGCTCAATGGAGATAACAAGCGTTTTCTTGCTTGATGACCATTAGAGTTGGTGAAATTATCAGGCATTGTGAGGGATGTTGCAGGATGAACTCCATCCTCCAAACTGTTCTCTGGAACATCATCCAGTGAACCAAGGCAACCTGATTCAAAGCCAACAATCCTAGGTATTGGACTTTGAACACACCGTCCCACTTTAGATGAGGACAAGCAAATTTCATCCCTTGCCTCGATTAAAGGGCAATGAAGGTTACCAGCTCCATCTTTGATACTTTTGCATCTATTCAGACCATCTAACCCTCTGGGAAATTGAAAGGTGGTTTTCCTTTGAAAATCTCGAATGGATGCACTTGGAAAATCTGCGAGGGTTCTACTATTAGTGCTTCCTCCAATCTCATCAAAATCACAACTTTCCTCATCGCCATAAAAAGGAGGAGACGATACAAATGTGTTTACTGATGTTGTAACTTCAGTTATTTCCGAGTCCACGTGTGGCAAACCCATTGCACTTTGAATACTGACTTCTCACACCTTTTTTTTAATCCTGTTGGTCTATAGCTGACAAATTCTCAGGCAGAGACAGTCCACACTGTCTAGTTCCTTGAAAATGAAATGACCGGTTGCTAAACTGAGATATGGTTCTAGAAAAGCTATAATAGACAACTCCAAAGTCTGAAATCCAGCATATTATCATCATCTACACAAAGACCACCATTTATTCAGCAGTTATGACTCCTCAATGATGTTAATATTGATGCCACCACAGGAAGAGTTTAGAACACAAATAAGAATAGCAGAAATAGAAGCATCAAACCTCAAAATCAATAAGCAATGAGGCATTGCCATATCATAATTGCTCAAAGAAGTAAATTCTGAGTCCTGAAAGAACAGCAGGAAGCACAAATTAAAAATACATCAAATCTTTATTCAAATGAAGGGCTACATCCTAGATTCACAATATTATCAAAATCAGCAGCATCTTTCTTGCCTTACTCAATTGAATGAAAACTTAGTTAGGATGTCTCATATACTTATATGATTTCATCTTAAGTTAACCAATAAAGTTTGATGCATCCCATAAGGATCAAAAATCTATAAAAAAAAATAAAGAAAAGAAAATTCCCAATTTGGGTCAAGATCAAAGCTTTGAACTACTAAGTAAGATTGAAGAAATCAGAGACATTAATCAGAACATCTATCCAACCCACTTTTTCTCCTTTCACTGATTCACTGATTCACTGATTAGCAAATCATCTTCAAAACATCAAATTAAAGCAAAATGGGGAAGAAACTGAGGCACTTTGTTCATCCACAATAAACAAGAAAAAGAAATCAAGAAATCAAGAATCAGCTATCTCAAGGCTTGAACCACAAAACTGAAATCAAATTTATAAAAATACAAATAACAAAAAGAGTCATTTCCCATCTGAATCTCTCTAAATAAAACTCGATAAAAAAATCTCAACCCAACAAAACAAATTAACAAAAAACATTAAAAAAAACAAGAAAAAAAACTGCCATACGATTCTACAACCGATCGAAGTATAGAAAAAAAAACACCCAAAACATACCACTTTCTCTCAAATTCATACAGAAACCCACAAATTTATTCAAATATAAACTCAAAATTTCACTGAAAAATCATTTTTTTTTAAAAAAAAAACCAATCCATAACACGATCTCTCCAAAAACACCACCTTTCTCCTCATTTTCACTCTTAAATCGACTGAAAAGCCCCTCAAATTAGCCAAACTCCCAAGCTCTCCACCTCCTCTCCTCCTTCCTCTCCTTTCCCTTCTCCACAACTCCCATATATATCCTCTCTCTCTCTCTCGCTAAAAAAGAGGTTTTTATACCCGTATTTTCCATGTATTTTTTAAAACCATGGACACATGTTCCGCGGGACATTTATCTTAAACTAGTCCACTAAACAAGAAAATTCTTGAATAAAATAATATTTATGATCTTGAATTTATTAAATAAAATACTAAAATTTATGATCTTGAATTTTTTTTTTTTTAATCCTTGAATTTCCCTTGACCAATTCCTCACTAATATCTGAAAATCTTCATTTCTCTGATTAAATTATGTAATTTCATTTATTACAATATTTGCCCATTTTGTCCTAAATAATATTCACATAATATTTTTTTTCCAAATACAATAAACACATATCTGGTGGAGTGAGTAATGTGTATCACCCGAGAATTTAATCGTTCAGTAAGTGCACTTTCATCAAATAACATGAGATTCGAATTGCAAACCTGTACTCATAATCAAAAACCTGTTACTATCATTACATTCAACAATATTTGAAATCAGATTTTTAAATCCTCACACAAATGCTATTTAGTAGTGGGGTCAATGCCAATAGACTTAATCTTTTGGTGGATTAATAAAATTACATTTAGTTTCTTGTAAAAAAATTGATTAACAAAAAATGTTATTTTGAATTTTATTCAAATACATAATTTTGAAAGCCCATTTTTTGTTTCATAAAATTTAAATACCCGGGAAGTAGTCTTAAATTATTAAACTTTATTTAATTTATTTTTCTAAAAGAAGATCTTGCCAATAATAATTATAATAATAATAATCAATATACAATGAATTACAAGCATTAATGGAAGGTTGGAATAATTTTAAAAGGAACCATTGATTTTGTCATTGCCACAAATCACCAACTTGATGAATACGCCATTGTTTTTTTTATGTCACTTAATTTTTGGATCTAATACAAATGGATCATGATAAAGCAAAGCAATTAAAATTTTAAATTAATCAATTATACAAAAATATATATATATATATATTCCATGGAATGAATTCATTTAATCATCCAAAACTCCTTTTAATTTTATAAAGTAAATTTATGTAATTTTTATAAAATTATGATTTATTTTTTTTATTAAAATAAAATTATATTGAAAGTTCTGATTTTAGAAATTGTGACTATAGATTGAACTTTTCAACATTAAATATTGTGGAAAAACTCATCAATTTTGTCCATCTCTAGTCAAACAAGTACATTTAGGGTTGGTTGGGAAAGCACTAGAAAAGGGTTTTGGGTCATGAAAAATACATGTGCATTTACATTATTTTGATAATTTTTTTTATTCACTTAATAAAATGTTTTTGTAGTTCTTTATATTAAATGTTTGATAAATAGCCGGGCATAGAAATTATTTAATTTCTCTATTATTTTTTTTAACAAATAGATAATCCCGATTAATTAAAAAATGTGTGCGAAATTAATACCTCTACGTGAATTGCAAACTGGCACCGGATTATCTCTTCTCATGAGATCCAGATTAAAGTTGCTAATCACCCATTTTGTTAAATGTTTTAGTCTTAATCATAATATATATATATATATATGGATATTAAAGCAGAAAGTGGGTAATTAGAGTTAAAAAGATGCTTGATCCTTGCTTGACTTTTGTGTTTTTAAGACTAAATCAGCATTAAAATATTATATCTAACGTGGCAACCAATATTGTTATTAATCAATTCTAGTTAATCTAACCAAACTCTTATTATTATTATTATTATTATTATTATTATTATTATTATTATTATTATTATTATTTTTACAAAGTAAATCAGCTTGACTAAACCTATAATCATAAATATATGTGCAGAGAAGCCAAACATTGCCCTCACTCTTCACAAGAGCGAAAAATTGAGCTCAAATCCACTTTGAACTATTTCTTTTATTCCACGAATGTATATTGACTTTCTTTAAACAAAATTCCAAAAAATAATAAAAATAAAGAAAAAAGCCTTTCTCTTAAAAATAAATAAATAAATAAATGTAAGAAAACCTTTTATTTATAATAAAAATGATTAATTATGATAGTTAAACTCTTACCTAAAACAACATTCACTATTTTGGTAGTCCAAAAAATCGATCGATGGATCGAAGACCAATAAAAACTGTAACATAAAACAACTTAACTATTATGTAATAATTAAATTATTATATCCAAATATAAATATGGGTTTAATTTTTTGAATAATCACTAAAGTTTGGTAAAGTTACAGTTTGCTCACTCAAGTTTGATTTGTTTCTAAATAATCAGCAAAATTCTTAATTGTTTGAATGTCATCGAGCGATTCGAGCGTTAGCGCGTGGACGGGTTTTCAGTGTTGATTGAGCTCTCGGTGTCGCATCATTACTAACGTTCGGGTGATTATTTGAAACAATCAAACTGAAATGATAAACTGTAATTTTTCCAAATTTTAGTGATTATTCAAAAAATTAAACCTATAAATATGTAATCATTAATTTTTCCAAAGAAAATAAACATATATCCTTTTTATGATATCCTAAAAAAAAAAACCCATCTATACTCATTTCTTTAGTTTTTCTCCGTTTTTGATAAAGATGACAAACGTTGAAAGCAGGGAGCGAAACGTATAGGGGCGGCATCATGGCCGAACATCTCACCTTCACGGGATGAGGGATCGAGCTCGAGAGCCGCTGACACTCGAGCGAGCAGCTCTGTGAGCACGATCTTAATAGGCCAGATGGTCATTTGGGCTCCCATCCAAGTTATCACTCACCAGAACACAATACAAACAAAACATATATATATATATATATATATATATACTTCTACTTAAAACCTCCACAATCAGCACAAATCAATAAAACACTAGACTAATAACTGTATATAAACTTCAAACTTCTGAACAAAAAATATATTTCCAAATACCATCATTATGTACTATAAAAATCATTCCTCACTAATAATACTACTACTACTAAACCTAATACTTCCCAACAAATAAATCCGAATAACACTGAGGAAGTCATTTATACACACTCATACAACAACCATATACATCCATACAAATTTATATATATATTAGTTGTTAAATCGGATCTCAATCCAACAGCCAACACTGATGGACAGTAGTTAATACAATAACAAACAAAGTGATTATCATTTAAAACTAGTACAGTACACAAAGCACACAGTATTACTGTTCATCAATGTTAATTGTTGGATCGCGATCCACCCGCTGCGCTGATAATTGGACGTCCATAGATTTTTTATCTATGGACATCTATAGAGAATGTTTTCTCTCTCTCTCTCTCTATATATATATATATATATAAAAAGAGAGAGTCATTTAGTTTAATGCACACATACAACAACAACAACAACAGCAACAGCAACAGCAGCAGCAACGGCAACAATAACAACAATAACAACAGAAAGGGATACAGTGAAGGAGGTGAACCAATGCGTTCATGAACAATGGTAAACAGTGTACCTTCTTCTTGGTTGAGGCTGGCACAAGAGAAGCAGCAACATTACAAGCACAAGAGCCAACACAATGCCAAGCAGAGGTGAGTCATCATCTCCATTTGAGCAACATATCTTGCCCATTCTCACCTTTCTCTTCTTCTTCTTCTTCACTTTCTTTTTGCTTCTTCTTCTTCTTCGTCTTCTTCTTCTAAGTAAGATCAATGCAACAACAAACAAAAATAGCAGCCATTCCTATCCATCTTGCAGTATCAACCACTGCTTTTCTTAGCCAACCAGAATGCAACACATGTCGGCCCAGTCGGCACCTTGTCTTGTTTGCAACAAGGTGGTCACACCTTACCTTTGTCTTTGTGTGATCTTTCCTCTTCACTCTGCTAACCTTAAAATGTGAAGCAGAGAAATCTTACCATAGAGGAAAAAAATACAAAATTTTTCATTGATGAACTCCAAAAAATACAAGCAAGCAAAGAGGTTTTATTTGGTGCGCAGATCTTTCTGCCGAACATTAAGGATAACCACAATTACTAGATCAGACCTGGGAATGTACAAATTGTTATTTACATGAATCCAGATGAGGAAAAGTTCACCAAGTTGAGTTATGTGATCCTGCTTTCAGAAAAAAAAAAAATGAAAATTAGCTTGATGAGTAAATTTTTTTTTGCTGAAAAATTTACTGTAAATACATGTATCTTTATGTTGATAAAGTTATATGCGAATTACTTCTATATCTTCAGTAATTAATACCACAAATGAAGTAATATAGAATGAAAAGCATATTCAAACACTGTTAGAGCTTAAGGTAAAAAAGAAAGATAGTTGTTTGAGATGCGCTAAATAAAATTGATACCATGCCAATCAGCCAATCAGCCAATCAGAACAGGTAAATATTCAGTTCTGTTTCCATGACGCGAAGAAGCTACAAAAAGTACATATAAAGAACCAATCAAACCTTTTGACAGTGTTAATGATGCAACTGAAAACTAACAGTATTCCACCTTTCGGGCATTGAGTTTTTCATAAATGTGCAGATAGCTTATAAGTAGGTTCATTTGAATTAAATCCTTCTAAATTTCTGAGGTTTAAGCCAAAGATGAAGGGAAAAATATCGACAGCAAATAAAGATTGACTATGGATTGCACTGATGAGCAAAGAAACAAGATCAAACAACAAATTGTGTGAATAATTAAGATGAGCAGATGCAACTAATATAAATTTAAGCATTATTATCTCCTGAAAATCAAATGGTACATTTAAAAGCTAACGACTGAAAAAAATGGTTCTATGGAAGAGAGGGAAAAATGCACACATCACAATAAGACAAATGACGCATTAAAGAATAATTCTTAAAATCAGTTATTGTAACAAATAATCTATAAATTCAGAATAGAGTCACAAGCATTAATACTGTTACCTTATGTTTTTTTAGACTGAATTGCTGATTCTGAAGTCGTTGACATTGGCAGAATGTTGGGAAGTGAAATAGGTGTTAGAGGAGGTGAAGCAATTTCATCCAACCCATTTGAAATCTCCAACTTTGTAGCTGATGCAGCTGGATTTCTTTGAATACTCGTAGGTATGGAGAAACTGCGCGACATGGAAACAGGCGGTGCTGGTAACGGTGTTGGTGTTTGTGATGCAGCTGGGAGCATTTTGGTCATTGCCTGATGTTCTTGACCTCTAGGCCCCAAAGGGGCTGAGTAGGTGATGAAATTGGAAGGTCTTGAGTTTCTTCTAACTACATCAACTGGAGGTCTTGGAAGCTCATGAAGTTCGCTGATCCTGGGGGATGATACATGGGGAGGAGGTGAGGTATTTCGGCGACATTTTCGCAGACACAGAAGTCTGATGCGTGGGGCTACGGTTTTGTCGGGAAGAATTGATGCCAGGATATTCTACTGATGACATGGAATTGTAGCCAGAGAAAATAGGTTTGTTTGACCATCCTTTGCTTGTAATCGGACCAGAGAAAGCTTGTCTTTTGATTTTTTTGGTAGCAGAAGCAGTCCGAAGATTATATTGTGGGATTGACAACTCCCCAGACAAAGGTGGGGGCAACTTGATGGGACCGCTATTCAAGTTGCTTTCCTTCAGTATGGACGGCGGTTTGATGCCATTACCAAACTTATTTGGTTCTAGTGGAGAGGAATGCCATAATGATGCCTGAGCTTTAGAAACTGGGTTATTAGACCCTGTAAAGGCAGCAAGCTGAGTGTCACCCGGTGTAGGCAGAACATAGGTGTGAAACTTCCTTGTCGAAGAGGGTCGCATTTCTTTCAACTTCTCTGATGAATCAAATTTCTTATCTGGAAAAATTGGAGCAGATTGGCTGACCAATCTAGATCCCCCACCGGAAATAAAATCAGCTTGGCTTCTGTCCAGGGTGTCCTGCAAAAGAGAAAAATGGTTACGGGAGAAATTCCAAAGTTTTTTATTTCAGTAGTTCTTGAAAAAGAATGGTGCAGTGAGGATAATTATATGGAAACACTTCTGCAAATCTATGAGGTGAGAAAATAACTTCTCAAGTAACCTATCCCTGTCAAAACATCTTGAAATAAATCTCCTACAGATGACAATGATTCTTCTAAATATACATTACTTTTGACATCCCAATCAGTCAAGCCATCTGTATCTTTCTTTTCATTCCCACCAGAGGTTCAGAAATTTAGAGCTAATACATAATGGTTGCTAAATTCATATTAGGTTCGATAGAAAACCAATATGGTCCTTCAAACATCAAACTCCAAAACAACCAATAAAAATTGCTATGTGAATCTAACATCAACTGTGATGTATTGCCATGCACAAATCTAGCTGGGTGGTGTTTGGATAGAAGAAAAGGGGTATTACTCATATTCATCCAAACCACCCTAGGTTTAATTGAGTACTCTTATTGCTCTCCAGGAATAAGAGGATTAGACAACTCTCTCTCCATGCTGGATTGGTTTATTACAGATTACGGGGGAAGGTGAATTACACAATTATGCCCGTATCTTCTCAAGGAGCAAAATTTAACAATATGAATTATTAAGAGGGCAAAATCAATAGTCCTTTGTTTACTTTTGTGTAACTCAAGCATATGTACCACTATTAACATTATGATTTATTGTTCATTTAACTTGATTAAGTATGTCAATCAAAAAGGAGTTTAAGACTAATGATATATGGCTCTATTATTGTTTCCTCATCAAATCTTTTTTTGTTCCATAAGTATATATCATCCATAACTAAACAAAGGGTACAAAATGTCTAACCAAAAAAAATGGATAACCATTATTTCTCGTTTTTCTCCCAGATTTATTTTCTTATTCTTTCTATATTTTACTCTCTATACAAACAGCACGGAGAAATGAGAGACGGCAATAAGCTTTTTATGTAAAATGGCTTAATCCAATCCTCTCTTATTTCCTATCCAAATACTCTTTACTAGAGCCAATGCAAGTTTGGTTGGATTCAAGGGCACCAGGTGCATGTTTATCAGGTTAAGACAAGTTCACAAAGGATCAAAACATCACCACCTCTACCAACCAGTCATCCTCAAGGCATTTCTTATCTATATAGATTACATGCAATTTTGGTGATATTAGAAAATTGTATTGTAAAGGAGCTCACCTGTGATACACGTTCAATAATTGCTGTAGATGAGACTGTGGGATCAATGTGATCTAACTGCAATTTAACAAACTATCGTATTAGCAAACATGCCCTTACTAGGAAACAAGAAAGCATATGCTCATAAAAACTATAATGCATGATGAAACGACAGATAAGAGAAAAAAAAAAACCAAAATTTCAGTTATATATATGCACACTCAATAAATTGTTTCATATAGATCTTTCACATAATGCAGGTAGTTTTATCAGCATTAGTTCCAAAACCCACCATACAAGTCCAAGAACATCTCTAGGAAGCAGTAGCATTGTTAATCAGACATCATACTGAATGCAGATCCATTGAATAACGCACAAGAAAATACCCAAACAAAATCAAGTTTTAAAAGCTCAATATAAGGAAAGCAACGTTGATTACGGAAAGGGTATCTGCACTCTCAACTATTTCTTCCATCAACCTCATGCCATTCATGATCATTTAAATTTCTATAAGAAAAAAAAAATGATTTATCCTATATCTTCACAAATGCATTACTAATCCTTCTTCAACATGGTTTCTTTCCCAAAGCTAGAAATAAAAGAAGAGAAAGCTCTCCACATAAATGCCTAATACAGCAATCCAAGTATTCTATAAGCAATTTCCATTTCTTTAATATCCTACGCAGCCTAACATCAAAGTGTTGAATTGGTCAAACAGTTATCATGTAGAATTCCCTCATTTACAATCTCTGCCCTTGCCAGCTATCAGAGGAGCACGCAGCCTCAAATTTTCCTTTGATAGTATGATAAAACATTTGAACACAGGGCTGTTTCAAACTTATGTTAAATATAACCAAACTACATAGAATTTAGTTCCCTAGTTTCATCTTCCATTTGTGATTATCTTTGTAATGTACTCATAAGTATCTCTCATTAAGGCTTTACTCCATAATACAACAATTGGTGAATCAAAATCAAAATTTACTTGTCAACTAAGAAAGATGGAGATGCCAGGGCTCACTGGTGCAGGACAACATTGGGCAATGCCCAAAACAAGTCTTTTCTCAACAACATATGGCTGCAATCCACAATCCCAGTCAACATGCAAAAAATGAAGGCTTGGTTATTGATGGGCCAGTTTATATATAGGATAGGCAGGTGGACTACTTGGATAGCATGACTATTTTCCATTTACATATGATACAAAATGTGGCTACTTGGTCAGCATAACTATGTTTGGTTTACTAAGTGAATTCTAACAATATTGAGAATTGTAATATCTGGCATCTGCTATGCTACTTAACCACATATATTATTTCTAAATGCAGAATGTATCCAACACAGAAGTTAGAACTATAATAAGGACAAAAATAATAAATGAACTTGATTGGAATAAATTTGTAGTAAAGAAAAAAAAGAAGAAGATTATTTCACCTCCATTGAATTGTTTGATCTTGGGAGATTATCTTTAACATGTTCATTTTGACCATAATCCAAACTCAACTCCTCCTCATCACTGTCATCATACCCATAATCATCATCATCATAATCCTCTGTGTCATTATCTTCAAGTCCGCTAAATTGATAATCAATATGCTGTCGTTCAGAAACCACTTTAACATGTGGCTCGACAACCTCAAGGGACTTGAGTGCTCTCGAAGAAATTTATCTGTTTGCAAAGCAAGGAAAGCATGAATACACATTAGTTACTACCTGTGGTCATATAGGAATATAATGCACCTTCAATTCAATATCTCAAATTTAAAAAACAACCTGTGCAGCATGGTGCCGAGCAGCCTGTGTCAGAAGACTTCTGGACTGCCCTTGTTTCAATGATTTCAACCTAAATATAAAGAGCGTCGCTTCCTCGTCATAGTCCTCTTTGGCAGCTAGCAACTGCTGTGATGAGACAGTTTCACCTTTTCCAGATTTTGGCCTTCCTTTTTCCCTATATGCCGCAAACATGGATTTATATGTTTCTCTGTGGAAGATCCGCAAAATGTGAGATAGAGAAATTACACAAAGCTAGAAAAATAACAAGGAATATTTAATAACATCATACTTCTTATCATCACACTGGCGTTTCATCTCCTGCATTAGCAAACAAAGGTTTGTTAAAAACCAATGCTACAATACACTGACAGCTAAATTTCACTATGCCAAAAACTGGGTATTACAACACAGACAAGAAATGAGGAAATTCTTTATTACGATCTTGAAAACCAGTACGAACACAGAAGGCGTAACGGAAAACACAGATATGGGTATCATTACGCAAATTATAGCAATCAGAGTTCCACGTGCACTAGATTTCCCGATAACATGAGGAATGATAATAATTCATTAGCAACACCTTTGACCTAGTTTATTAGGGATCAGAAAGGAGAAAGTTTCATTACCTTTACAGTATCAATATTCATAATTTACACATTATTTGTTATTTATCACAGGAATAATAATAAGAATGATAATCAGTGATGGAATTCAAGAAATGTTTTTACTAAAAAACATGAACAGATGAGAATTTTAATTAGTTAAGGATTTCTTTAATATGACAAATGGAATCTACAGCTCACTAGAAATAAAACTTTTTGTTAGTAGAACTTGCTTTTTCAAGCTTAGTTATCAGTTTGGTTGAGAGAGTGAAAAGCTAGGGTTGGGTCACATGGAAGCAGCCATACAATTAGTACAGAATTGGATGTGTCAACCTTTCATGAGCAATTAGTATCAAAAGAATATTAAAATCACTAAGTGAATCAGTTGCTCGCAATGTTCCACTATGCCAATTATGAAAAATAAAGGGAAAAGATAAAAACCAAACCTCCACTACTTGAAGCTCCTTAAGAAGAGACTCTGAAGGAATTGTAATAGTCTGGATGACATGAGCACGCTGAGATATCAATTAGAAAAAAAATGTATATTATTAAGACAAATAATGATGGGTGACTATGCAACGCTTTCAAAAGAAGGCAATCAAAAGATTCAATACTAACATAGATATCCACAAGCTTCTGAAGTTCAAATTGTACTTTGCCCAGCATCAATAAAACTCTACCTGCATGTGTCAACAGCAATAATTCCAGTGCATAAAATTTTATGTTCAATCATTTGGCATAACATTTTCACTACATAGATATCAAGCAAAAACCTGACCCCATAAAGCATGAGTATTTTGGTGTCCATCAAAGTTTAGAAGAAATTAATGCACCGAAACCAACTAGGAAATCTTCATGGTCAAGCTATATTATAAGACATGCAGTGATGAAAAAAGTTTGATGATGTTCCAAACAATGCACAATAAACTTATTCCCATTTCAGGATGGTGGTCAGTACCAATTTTCTTGGCAATTTTTATTTCCCAAAATACTTAACTAATAGCATGAAATCAAGAAATTTCACACACTAAACTATATATGTGATAAGAAGCAATTGCTCACCACTTTCTTCATCATCATTCAATGAAGTTTTCTCAAGCAAACAACTACCCATCTCCTGCAGGGCTTCTGAGAACTCTGCAAGATACAAACAAAGACAGGTTTAAAAAATATACTGAGATCCATATTGCCTAATTGTTATCTCATTGGTTTAAAGATACAAAAGCAGGGAGATTCAAGCGTCAGTGTTATTGTGATCCATAAGATCTTAACATGTAAATTGAAAAGATTATCTATACAAGTTCTAAGACAGATTGAATAACATACGGTTATAAACTAATAATATCAATGAGTGCAAGAGTAAGTATTCATGGAAGAATAGGGGAAAAAAGCTCAGCATCAGCAAACAAAATTATTTAAAAATTAAGACCATATACCATAAGCACTATTTGCAGTTGCCGCTGCTGCTGAAAGCAAGCCATCATAACAATTCCTCATGTCTTGCATATCCTACAACAAGTAGACAGAAAATGAGAATCTCATAAAGGCGAATATATATATACGCACACATAGATTCTTTTTCTCATTAATTAATTTTTTGCAACCTTAAAACTAAAAAGTATTTGAGAAAATCTTTTTGTGCAAAGAAATTAAAAATTATGGAGAGGAGAAAAAGATCTTCATATGATACTTGCTGACCAGGATGCCACGACGACTCTTCCACAAGTATGGGGAAAAAACAAGGTTTCTAGAAACTAAAGCAGTTATGCCAAGAGGCAATCTTAAATTGCAAACAATGTATGCTTATGTTCAGACAAACATTATAGCTGTTAGTTTTAAGACAAGTAAATCATCAATGGGCCTGCATGAAAGGTCACTCCAAGAGCACATGCATTCACATTTATATGGCTGAAAAAAATGTAGAGGTAAAAGTTACTACAGTATACAAACATCATACGAATTACATGTCCAACTCAAGGGTGAAAAAGACAAATTACATAAATATCAACAAAATGTTTAGCGAATTAAAAAAAGGATTTCTTTTACTGTTTCAAATCACGAGGATTAGCATTGGTGTTCAAATATGAAGCCTTTGATCAGGTGGCATGATCTTGAAATCCAAGAATAGAGACCATTGAAAGTCCTCTTCAAGTAATGCTTTAAAAAATATGCATTTGACTTTGATTGTGGGTCAATCAGTAATTCAACATTTCTGTAGCCGGAATCAAACAAAGAAGATTGATCCTTTTCGGTCAAAGATCAATCAGTTCCGTTCAGGTGATCAACCAACGGCAAATATACTAACAAACTTGATAATCATATAAGAAAATCATGAAAAGTCCAATCCCCAACAATAAAATACCGTAAAACAACACAACCTCAATATAGAAAATAAAAATAATTCCATTATTGGAACAAATTGTGAATGAAACTAAATACAAAATACTGGTAAAAATATCAGTCTATTCTGAAGATAACATTAATCCACCGAATACCACAAAATTTGATCTTCACAACTACTGCAATGCCTCCCACTTAGAACTAATTTTTCTGGGAAAAAGAGATGAACAATCAATTTGGTATCAACTTATCAAATCAACAAATACAAAATCAGATTCTTTGCAAACATAAAAGCAAGAGATTTACCTAGCAATTAAACAAAAAAAACCTCCAAAAAACTTATCTTTTCGCCTAAACACGAACAAGAAAACCCCAAAGAAGCGATCCAAGAACAAAACCAACAAAAAAACACAAATCAAAAGATTGGCGCCGAAGGCCATTAAGAGGTATAGAAGAATTACCAGTGAGGCTTGAACGAGCTCATCAAGCTTGGCAGGTTGCTGGTGTCCTTTCTTCTCCTTGGGATCACTCTTATGAAGCCCAAATCCCCTCAACTTCTTCAGAGACGATTTCATCTCTACCAAAAACCACCAAAAACTCAATTCAAACCCAAAAACCAGAAACCAAGAAAGCCCTGATTTTTATCCTCTCAATTCCAACAAAATCAACAACAATAACAACAACAACCACAACAACAACGAGATCGATCTACCTCTTTCCCTCTCCTCTCTCTCTCTCTCTCTTGTTTGTTCTTCAACTCGGGTCGCTTTTGATTTTCGGTTTTGATATTTTCTTGGTCAAAGACGGTATTGATGAAAATATGGAAGAAAAGGAATGAATTGAAAATTTTAGGGTTTTAAAATAATAATTTATTATTAGGGGTTAATTTGTATATTTACCAGCAAGTGGGCTTTTTATTTAGAAAACTCCTTGAATTTTTTTTTATAATTTAATAATTTTTGAAAATTAAATTTAATTGATGTTTATCCCAAACAAATAATTAGATCTGAAAAACGTGTTTTGAATGAAAAAGAATGAAAAAGAAGAGACAAAAGAGCATTCTAGTTTTATAAATGAAGCAATTAGTGAAACTATCTTTTGATGTGCAAGTGCAACAATATTTTTAATTTGAATTTCAATTTTAAAAAATATTCTTATTGTTTATAAACTTATATGGATAATACTTTACTTTTTCATGTATCATGTGTAAATAATCCGAGCTTTTGATATATATATATATATATATATATAAGGCCGTGTCATTTACTATCATTTATAAACAGCTTGATTTCACAATAAAAAGTGGGCCATCTGAAGCTGATTTTTACTGGCTCCTCTCCAATAATATTTATAAATAACCTAACAAAATTCACCTACTTGTTTGAGAATCCAGTACAAGTTTTTGTCACTATTCACATACTGATTTTTCTGTCTCTCTACGAATGTTTGCAGTTGACGTATGCGCTATATATATATATAATTGTCTTTTGTATTATTTATTTATAAATTTTAAATATTTACATTAGTCATAATTCACATTAATTAAAATCGATTTGCTCATTATTTTCAAAATAAAAATAAGATCATAAATAATAAAATTTAATTTAAATGCAAATTTAAATCAATATTACAAAGTTAATCCAAAGATGAAGATCTCAAATTCGTTATTATGATCCATATTTAGATCTTATTGTTCTTTGATGCAATGAATGGACAATTCATCATGTATTGAGGCAACAGGCTACTGTAAGTATGAGTATAACATTTTTAATTATCATAAACTTATGTATATATATATATATATATGTATTTCAAGTTTTAATTTATTGGTACTGGGTGTTTGGATAGGGTATTTGTTTCGGGAAAAACTTGCACACGGTGAAGACATAAGTGATTATTAAGTTTATGATTGCGCTCTACATCTATATACGGCCTTGATTTTTTTATAAACGAGGGTTATATGCTGCTTATTTGTATTAAAAAAAAAAAACTTTAAAATCACTTTTAGGATTACTACGTGATTGGCATGTTGCAATTTAGAAAATAACAAATTTGCTTGCCACCTGACTTTTCAAAAGTACATTAAAAATTTTAATTTTATTTTACTTGTTAAACAAAATAAGAATATATATATATATACACACACATATATACAAATGCTTTTTGAAAACAATTGCAAACCAAGTAGCTTCAAGTAAAAGGCGGATTGTCTCTTTCATACACCGGTTGAAAGTTTGTTGGAGATGTAGTTGTTTTTTTTATTTTTATTATATTTTTTTTTTAGTAATGGTTAGGTAAAGTATGTATTATCAAATTTTGCAACAGTGTTGAAAAGTTTCTTTATTTTCTTTTATATAAAATAATAAATAAATTAAAGTTTTATTCAAATATTTTCTTTTATCTAAATAATAATAAATAAATGCGTCCTAGTACTAGTATAAATAAGTAGTCGCTCGACAGAAACTTTTATCTATATATATATATATATAATAAATAGTACTTTTACAAATTATTATTTTCTGTAAGAAGTACAAATTAAATTTACCATATGGACCAAATGTGATTATGACATTAGTAGTATTAAAAAAATAATAATAATAATAAATAAATAAATAAATAAAAATACAAACAAGATCATATTCAAGGAAAAATTACTTTTAGCCTTGAAAGTTTTAAAACTTCTCAAATAACCCTATGAAATTTGAATTTCTCAGACACTTCTCTTTTTTTATTCTTTTTTTATTATATTTTATATAACCACATAAATTTTTCACTTAATATATTAGTTTTTTTATATTTAATATTTATTTTTTTTATTTAATATTTGACCATTCCTATCAACAACAAAGATATTGACAAATAAACTAAAAATACCCAAATTTGAAAAGACCAAATCTACATTAAAAAAACTTTTTAAAAGATTTTAGACAATTACCAGTAGATTCAAATGGTATTAGAAAAAATAATTCCACTGCAAAAGATCAAGATTTATAAAAAAAGCTCCAAGGCCAAAAATATATATTTTTATGTGAACTTAATTAATAAAAATTTATTTTTTTCTAAAAATTAAAATAAATATGCTACCCTAATTCAACCAGGTCTTCCATCAATTATTTTCACTCATTCACAAACGACTTTAACAGGTCAAGAGAATGTGTTTTTTCTTAGCAGTTCCTAAGCGAAAATGACAATAATGCCCCTCATCATTTCTAGTCTCAAGTCAATCAAAGAGCGACCCAAAATCCACCCAATTCAATTTCCATCATGCTCTTACCCTTTTTATCAATTTCCTGTCATTTCACATAATAATAACAATAATAATAATAATAATAATAATAATAATAATAATAATAACTAATTAAATTAATTAAAGAAACAAAATTAAATTTGTGTTATGAAGAAAACTTGGATGATCTGAAACAGAAGCACAAGTCAACAATTTCTGCAAAGAAAAACTCAATGAGTGACCCATGGCCATTATTGGGACACAATTGAACAAGCAGTCATTGAACTGCCCAAAACAAGAAAGAATATTACAAAGCATCAAGATTTATCAAAATCAGCTTGCGAACGACATTCTTTTACCGAAAGTCATCGATCGTAAAGGAATAAGTAAATCAAGCTGTTGCGGCCATAGGAACTGAGCGGTAGCATGTCCGTTTCGCTGCTCGCACTATATCTTCGACCTGTGTAATAATATGTTTTGTTTGTTTTAATGTAAAGTCGAAAGCATTTGGCTCAGATTCGTAATGCCGAAATTTAGTAAAAATGAATGAGATGTAACAGACCTGAGGTACAGCCATTCTCTCGAGATTTGCGGCGTAAGGCATTGGTACATCAGCTCCGGCGATCCTCTCCACTGGCGCATCAAGATATTCAAAACTTTCTTCGACAACAGATGTGCTGTTTCACCAAATGGAGCTTAATCAGACAAACTGACAGACAAACATAAGTGAGAGTATTGATGAGAAGCTAACCAGATTTCAGCTCCGACTCCGTGCTGAGGGAAGCCTTCTTCAACAGTGACCAATCTATTGGTTTTCCGAACAGAGGAATTAATTGTTGCTCTGTCTAATGGCCTGATTGACCGTAGGTTTATAACCTATAGGAAGTTTTGAGTATATTTTAAATAGTTTTAGAATAGGTATGTCCAAGCTTTTAAATGAGAGAGTTTACCTCAGCACTGATTCCTTCCTTTGAGAGTATCTCTGCTGCCTGAATATAAGTCATTAAGGAATCAGATCGATGTTACAACTAACGTATTTTAAAACACAGAATTAACAATGATTTCTAGTGTACAAAAAAATAAAACTATAAATACAATGCACATATAGAAATCAGGTTCAACATTTGAGGACCACTAATTCAATACCATCTAGGATCTTGTTGTCTTTTGTTGAATTTTATTCATTACCGAGCTCCTATCTAAAAGATGGCTTCCTTTCCCGGTGGGCACACACTTCAAAACATGCCCTAGTGGTTTTCGTATTCTTGTAGCAGGAACAGGAAGGAATTTACTGTAGTTGCAAATAACTGCATACAGCGAGGCATTCCACAATAACAAAAGAGAAACACCAACAACCCCACTATGGTTTGACAATATACATCAATTGTGTTGAAAGTTTCATAAGGCACTAAAAATGAATAGGAAGAAGCTAAAGCACGGTGTTTCCCCTTGCTAGCTTTAAACCCAACTCTTTGGCCTCCATAACAATTTCAAGATGATTTGCTAAGAATGTGTTTAATTGGAAACAATTAAGAAACGCCTCTCCTTCTGTTTGAATCAAAATAAAGTATACTGCAAGATCAAATAAACTTTCTAACAGCCCGGAAGGCAGGTCAATCCATTTCCCCAAATAGAGAATCCATAAAGAGCACTTTCCACTAAAGGTATGTTTAAACAAAGAAAATAAACAACCTTCCAGTCATTTGCAGTTCAGGAAGAAGCAAGAAAAAAATAATTGTCAATTGCTGCATTTATATCTTTTTATTTGGCCGACAATTTCCTTTCCATTTGGGTTAACATAGAGTCCTTAAAAGTGTGTCTTAAATCCCCTTTTTTTAAAAAAATAATAATAATAATAATGAACGTCCACCATTTTGTCCTTGGGAATTTCATTTTCTTTTCTAACATACTTTCTGTAATATGTTCATGACATGACTCTTTCCAAACAACTTGCATTGGTTTAATCAATGGACAAGCACCAAAAAAAAAACCATGTGGTTCCACATCAAAATAAAGAAAACATTAAAAAAGGAAAGAAATGGTTGGTTTTTGAAATTATATAACTCACAACAATAAGAAAGTGAAGAGTCATTTTCATTTTCAACTTTTTAAACAACTTAACACAAAAAAAAAAAAATTGAGGTTTGCCACAATTCACGGGTTGCTACTTCTATAAAGGGGAAATACAATTATCCTTATCTCCATGTACAATGGGTTGTATCTCATCTTCAATATCGAAGTTTCAAATATCCAAACAATAGTTTGTTAAGATGATAACAGCAGAATTTTCAATGAAATTGGAGTTCAATTAAATCAAATGTATGACATTGGATTATGCCTTGAAATGGATGTTGGGACACCAATAAAAAGGAACACCTAATAGTAATTTTGTTGCTTTCCAGCCTGAATAGCACATACAACTGCCTAGTCTCACTGAAGGTCAATGGCACATGTCATTTTGTTATAAGTTGCACTTAATGCATTCTAGCTCCAAAGTCATAATCCTGTGCACAATGCATTTTAGCTATATTTTGGTTAAATTTCTTCCCAACTCTCTTTGTAGATCAATGCAAAAGCTCTATTGGCATGAGCTTATCTTAGTTGATCTAATCCTAATTCTAGGATTATGCTTTGTTCTATATTTTATTAATGTTTATCTTATCCAGGCTTTATGTTGTGTATATATTTCATAACTCAGAGGGATGCTTGGTTGGTCAATTAGCAACCGCTAATTAATAAATACATCCACGAATTAATTTTTAAAAAAACTACTAACATTACTAAATACACATTATCAATTAAAAATTAAATTTTCATCTGTTATATCTTAAGAAAAATTTAATTTTGAGTTAGTATTAATATAATCAAAATTGCAGTTGATTCACTATGCCTTCAAATCAATTTTCAAAAGAAATTTCCTTAAACACACACTCTTAATCATCAACCAAGCACCACCAGAGTTTATGTGCGATGGCTAATCCAAAACCCTGCATCTGTGGCCGTTATGCCTTTCTGCTTTCATGTGCAATGGCTAAACCAAAACCCTCTAACCGGTAACTATTACTATACTGCTTCCCATAATGATTATGTCTTCTAAATTCTATCTTCCTTCTGCAATTGCTAATCTGAAGCAGCCTGCTCCTCCTATTACAGCTACTCGGAGAAAAGTTACAATTCTTCTTATACCACCTACTTTATACTACTAAAGAACTATGGGACCTTTTGTGCAAGTTGGGTATTACAGTGACCTCCCCTCTATAACTCAAGCAGGTGTGTTAGTATGTGCTTGTCTTTAGTTCAGTTGATCTAGTGCTAGTGCTAGTGCTAGTTCTAGTTTGCTTCATGTAAGTTTGATCACCATTACCACACAAAGCATTCCTCCATTACTTTAGCTCAGCATCTAATCCTTAGCTTGTCTCATCAAACAGAAGTTTCAAATTTTTTTTTTTTTTTAAAATAAACCTCCAATGGAAAGACATTGCAAATGACCAAAAAGTTTGATGCTTATGAGTTATAACCATTGTAATACAGTGCTTATAGCATACTCCACCCCAGAACTCCAGTAAAATCATTGAAATATAAAAGTAAGAAATGATCAATCCAAACGATATCGAAGTAATAATTCAAAAATTCAAAACTCTAGCATAATAAATTGATACTTGGATTTCAGGGTAAGAACTATCACTGTAATAATCCAAAGGATATCGAAGTATGAATTCAAAAATTCAAAACTCTAGCATAATAAATTGATCCTTGGATTCCAGGGTAAGAACGATCACTGTAGACAGTCTTGATTAAGTCTTGACAATATAATTTGATGTTGAAAAATCTTACTAATTTCACAACCAGCTAAGGAAACGAACAGGTCTGACATACTATCTTTGATAGATGTTTGAGGAAGCATTCAAGTTATGAACAAACCTTGAGAGCATAGCCGACCATCTTTGAGAAGGCAGTAATGGTCACATCTTTTCCTTCTCGTTCAATCTGTAAATTGAGATAAAAAAATACTCAATACAAATATAAGAATAAAGCTCACAACTCGCAAGTACATAAAACAAGCACCTTTGCCTTTCCTATTGGAAGACAGAAACTAGAATCAAGAACTTCATCCGAAACAGGAAAAGATTCTCCATACCTAGAAAACCAATAAAGGTATTAACTCTGTTCAAGGCAATAATCTGTCAAACTCATCATGTAGTAATTTTAGTATCTACTTACATAAGCTCATTTTCAAGAAAAACAACAGGATCAGGATCCCTGATAGCAGCTTTTAGCAAGCCCCGAGCATCTTCTGCTGAATAAGGGCATAGCACTTTCAAACCAGGACAAGTTGCATACCAAGACGCAAAACACTGCAGATGACCCCATAATAGATATTGTTTTAAATCACAACTTGATAAAGCTATGCAAAAAATAGTTGTCACCAGGTATCTCAATAAAGTAGGGAACTGAATTCTATGCAGGTAATTACAAGACAAAACAAACAAGAAAAAAATAATTCATCTTGAAATGTATTTCATCCCAAGCTGCTATAGTGAGAAATGGAAGGGTATCAAACTGATGCAAAATTTAAACATCCTTTAAGACCTTATCAAAGAAAGGAGAAAACCAGCAATCAAAGACCAAATTTTTATTTGGCATGATCTGGGTGAAGTCGGACATATTTGGGACCTTCAAAGATTCAAATAGTTCACCTGGCTGGAAATTGATTTGATTTTGCAAATTATGATTCTTTTTAGTTTCCAGACAAAGTCAAAAGCCTTTAAAGAGTATTTACTAAATTTAGTTGTCTTAGAAGAGTTTTATAAAGGTGTTTCCATGTGCATCCCTTGAGTTCTTGTGAGAATTTATGAGTCTTATTTTTGTGGAGCATGCACTACAAGTGTCTATATGTAGAGCACTAACAAAAAAAGAAAAACAATGAATACTTCAAAATTTATCTTTTCTTTTTTGTTCTGTGAGATGAAAACCAAGCCTAGGTGTGATGCCTATGAATTTTAGGAATGATTCCTAGAATTTAAGCTAGTGTGATGGTAGTAAGTAGTAACATATCTTTAACTCAAATCAATTTCTCTTTGGCCCGCTAATCCTGCATCATTATTGGTATCAGAGCAAAAAAAACCAACCTACAACACATGCAGGAAAGATATTATCGGCCATGTCATATGAAAATCAGTTTGAAGAACTGTTACTTCATTTGGCAGAACAAAGTGGAATGTTTAAGTCAGTGTTATTAAAAGCGAGAAAGGCGCTCAAGTGAGGCAAGGTGAGGCCCCAGCGCCTTACAAGCCTAGGGCGAGGCGCCTTCAATGAGGCGAGCACTTTTTGCCAGGCGCCATGCATAAAAAAAAGGCGAACGGTCTTTATTTTTTGCTATTAGCCCTATATTTAATGCTTTCAATTAGTGTTAATTGGGATTTTAAAAAGGCATACTTACTAATAAGGAAATAAATACATTTTGGGGAGAAAAACTAAGTGATTTTAAAAAGGCACACTTACTAATAAAGAAGGAAATAAATTTAAGGGAGAAAAACTTTGATGATTTTAAAATATGCACGCTTACTAATAAGGCAGGCAATAAATTTAAGGGAGAAATTCGGTGATTTTAAGAAGGCACACTTACTAATAAAGAATGGCATAAATTTAGAGAAGAAAAGCTAGGTGATTAAAGTGTACAAATTGCTATTTTTAAAAAAATAATGAGTAAATAAGATAATAACTAATTAATTAGATAAAATTGAAGATGTGGCAAAAGTTGCTCTCTAAATCTAGTGATGGAGTTGAGATTAATTTAGATGATGAGAATGATGATATTGTAAAATTAGATGACTTATGAAGACAGAATTTGCAGTCTTAAAAACTTGAGTAGTTCTGGATGTCTAAGAAGTGTTTTTCTTGACTTCGTGTTATGCTTTGTTTGACCTAATGTTTTACTTTGCTTATCTTTAATTATTATTATTATATGTATATATATAAGTTATTTACTGACTAGTGCTTTACTTCACTCAGGCGTGCGCCTTTTGTGGCGCCTCTCGCCTCTGGCAATATAAAGTCTTAGCGCCTTAAGGGTGCCTAACAGTTTTAATTACGCTAGTTTAAATGTCCAGATAAACCGCAAATAAGGCACAAGTATCTTAGAGCACTAACAATCCAATTAACAATGAACAAAATGCAGCTTCTCAAGAAATCAATGGGCAAAATCAAGAAAGCCAGAAAGCAAATACAACTGTTCCAGCAACACCTATGACAGTCCAGCATCAAACTAACTGGATAAGAGATATACTCCCATCGACATATGAGCATCACGATGCTTTAGGAAGACATCACTAAGAAAGTCATGTGAACCACAAAGCACATGCTGCCTTAAAGAGGAAGTTTGCAGAACTCAGTGAAGGAGATATGGTAATGGTTCATATGAGGCCTGAGCGATTTCCTAGGGGAACTTACACAAAACTTCACTCAAGAAATGCTGGACCATACAAAATTTGAATAAGATCAATTCTAATGCTTATATACCTGATCTACCAACAAATATGGATATAAGTAAGATCTTCAATGTGGAGGATCTAAATCCGTATGTAGGTCATGAAAATGATTCTCCAAGTGGCAGAAATAAAGCAGGTTAACCACCACTATTTTGACTTAGAGAGGAAATTGAAGATATTGTGGACCATCCACCACTATTTTGACTTAGAGAGGAAATTGAAGATATTGTGGACCATCAAATTGTTCCAACTTGAAGCAGGGGAAATGAAAGGCATCATGCGAATTGGAAAGACTGTGCACTTTCAAATTGCACATCGATTATAGGTCAAGACTTTCACAAAACTCAGGCCAGATCTTTATAAATAATTTCATGCTATTAACTCGCCATGGTTGAGTTTTCCTAAGCAAGGGGGAATTAGTTTTCCTAATCAGGGGGGATTGACACAAACTAGCAGCATCCTTTGAAAACTTACAAAGGAAAAAGAAACCAAGACCAAAGCCCCAAACTTTGATTTGACACAATCTGGGTAAAGACGGACTTATTTAGTAACTTCAAATATTCAAATAGTTCAGCTGGCCTTGGACTTGTTTTGAATTTATATATTATATTTTTGCAGCCATGTTTGTTTTAGTCAAGCGTCTTTCAAGAGCCTTTTAAGAGTATTTACTAAATTTAATTATCCTAGAAGTTTTAAATATTTATTAAGATGGTTTAGTTTTTTGGTTTCCATGTGCATCCCTTAGGTTCTTGTGAAAACTTGAGTCTCAGTATTCTATCACGTACTACAAGTCTCTATAAGTAGAGGACAAAGAAAAAAGAAAAGTAATAAATACAATGAATACTTTCTGGGAAAATTATCTTTTTCTTTTTGGTTTTGTTAGATGCAAACCAGGCCTTGGTGTGATGCCCACGAATTTTAGAAGTGATTCCTACAATTTAAGCAAGTGTGATGCTAGTAACCTATCTTCAACTCAAATCAGTTTCTATTTAGCATGCTAGTCCTACATCACAAACATTGGTAATGTCAAATAGTAGAAAGTTTTCAGAAAAAAACCATAACATCTTGGGTTAGCTCGGAAGATGTTTCAACCGGATCAGCAAATAAGACAAACCAAAAAATTTAGCATTGTACCGGATAAAGTCACAGGTGGTAATGAGCAGCCTCTTATTCTAATCCTGAGGACTTCGAAAGTCAAATAACACTTCTCTTAACTCAATTATAGGTAATGTTTTAAAAAATTATGATATTTTAGATGTCAATACAGTGGAGACAATTATGAACTACCAACAGAACCTGGTCTACATACAACCCATCACATTGCTTTTGCAGACATAGTTATGAGTTCAAGTAAATTTTTAGAACTCTGAGGTTACCAACCATAGATCTCATGATTTCAAATTAATTTCTAATGAACCAGGCAATCACTAAATTAGTAACAATCTATACCGTCCAAGCAATTCATCTTAATCTGGTAGAATAAAGTTTCTTGATAGCTAATGAAACATTGAACCTAAATTCTAATTTAAAAAAAACAAAAACAAAAACAAACCTGTGAATGCTGAGCACCAACCCCAGCAGCAGCCCCATTTGGACCTCTGAACACAATAGGCACTGATATCTGGCCAGCGGACATATAGTTTGACTTTGCAGCAGAATTGATGATGTGATCAATTGCCTGAGATGCATCAGAAATTTGCTTCAGATTATTTAAAATTCATGCAGCATTTTTTATGGCAAACGCCTTAAGACATCTTGCTAATAAATACCAGAGGATCATGAACAGTTGCATGAATAATCAACAAGACAACACAAAAATTTGAAAGAAACAGCTTCCTGTACCACTTCAAAAGTTCAAATGTGCATCAAACATTTCATGAACATTTCATTGGAAACATTAAAGTAAATAGATATATGTAAGTGTGCCTGTGTAAATGTACATCCACAAAAAGATATGTGATAGATTGAGGTTCTTATGCATCCTGAAAATGGTCTCCCCAAATTTTTTTATGCAGGGCAAGATCAATGGATCATTTTAACATGATAATACAAAATGAAACATTTGAAAGCATGCTTTGAACTTCAGGGTCCAGATGTAGATGTGAAAGAAGTCATTTTAGCTCTAAAAGTAGTTACACATACAAAATAGGTTGATCAATCAATAAACGCATGCTTTTCGCATAAAGAAATCCATAAGAGATGAAGTTATGCAACACCAAACCCAGAAATTAATTACTGTGACTTGAATTTCAAAAAATAATCATGTGGCCATGTAGTTGATCGAATGTGCTCATGTTGACAAAACATTCATTTTAGCTTTATTCTCAAGCAATTCTTGAGAAAACCTGCATTGGGGCTTGGGAGAAAATAAAACACAGAAAACCTATGCCTCAGATAGTAACAACTAATAGGGTAAACTTGAAAGCACCCTTTTCCAAGATTTTTTAGTTTAGAATCACTGATTCCCTGTCATTAAGTTTTAGGATCAAATTCAGCATTTTATCTGGTAATCACACTTAGCTTAGCAACATAAATTAAATTTGGTTGAATTAAGCATGCAAACAAATCTTGCTCCAAAAAGAGAACAAACAGAAAGGGTCATGACCCCTCATTCTGACTGGTGATGCAGTTTCAAGATCCTCCAACTTGTAAGGGTACATTGTAGTTTATGACATATCTTGCCCAAAGGTTTAAAATGTTTTTCACTCAAAAGAACTGATCTCATCCTTGAAATTACTACCAAATTAATTGCTAAGACCATGTCTTCTACAGTTGCCATGGAATCCCAATTCCCACTATTCACTGTTTTAATGAATATAATTAATTTCTTATAGCATATAAGGCATGATAAGATGAAATCTCACACGGCATAACTTTACTTAGCATGGTAAAATCCTATAATAATTAAGATATCATCTACGGAACATTCTTATGCAAACCTGATTCAACAGTGTGACAATTTTTAAGACAAATATTTCACCAAATCACAAAGACATAAACAAATAAATAAATAAATACAAGTTAGTCCCTGCAATTTACTCAATACAAAAACTCAAAACAAAAAGAAGAACACTTCACTAGATGGGACTCAATCAGCTTTATCAAATTCAGACAAGTCTCTAACCTGCAGGGAGAAGTTGAATGTCATGAATTCAATTACAGGACGAAGACCATAATAAGCCGCACCAACCCCAATACCAGTAAATCCTGCCTGCAATCAAAGCAAAAGATGATGATTTGACACTGGCAACAGATTACAAAAATCTGTAATGGATGACAGGATCCAATCACCTAAAGAATGGAATATACAAACCTCAGTGATGGGCGTATCAATAACCCTCTCTGGGCCATACTTGTCAAGAAGACCCTTGGAGATCTACAAGAAGAGGCAATAAAATAAGAGACTTAAAATGTAAATCCAGGATGAATGATTCAAGCTATAGGAGAAAGCAGAAGGTATGTGCATCCATGACAATTTCTCACCTTATATGCCCCTTGATACTCCCCAACCTGCGATATTTTACAAGAACGATTAATAAGGGAAAAGGAAAGAAGATGAAATTTTACTTCTGCATTACCTCTTCACCCATCAAGATGACCTTCGAGTCAGCAGACATCTCCTCATCAAGTGCTGAGTTTAAAGCATCACGTACAGTGATCTATAGAAGATTTGATAAGATGAAATTTTTGTAATTATGCATTGCACAAGTTTCAATAGAAAGAAGTGAACTTAGGTAGACAATTAGGGAAAAGTTTGCAAGAAACAGAATATAGATATAATAGTATGGATATTTACAAAGACTTGAGATAGTGGCCATAGCATGAACAACATAAGAACCAGTGTAAGTTTAAAAGAAATTATTCTGAGCACACTACTAAACCATGTCTGAAGGGTATCATAAAGGAATACAAAATGTAGAAAAACAACGAGCAAGTAAGCAAGCCGTCACTATCAAAGATATAAGTGTACCACTTATTAGAGATCATAAACAAACATTAACGCCTGCAATAATCATCATAAAAACCTTGATTTGAAACAATATTACGGCAATATAGAGTTAAGAGCACATATAATAGTAATTCCTAACCAAACATCTCCAAAATTAGACAACAAACACCAACTATATATCAAAATGAACCAGTAATCAAATATCTGAAAACCAATACCTCTTTGGCGGCACTTGCAAAGCTCCTAGGCAAAATCGAATTCGAAAGTCGAATTCTCTCCAGCGTTTGCCCAAGCATCTGAACGAAAAACACAAAAAACCACCAAAGAATCACCAAAACCAATCAACATCTTCAAAATAAAAAACACCATTTTTACTCTTCCTTACCGAAGAGGAAAAGCCCCCACATCCAAGCCTTCTTCTTGCGACACCCAACATCGTCCTACCGATCAAAAACCAATATTTCTCAAACCTTCAATCTTTTTTTCATCCGATATTCGATTTAAACCAAAAAAAGACCAAAATTATATATCAAAAAAAGGGGCAAAATCGGAGGAACACCGACCACCAATAGATCAATCAACCATTAGAGAAGAATTAACACAAAAAGGCCAAGAATTACAAACCCTAGATGAGATCAGAGGACGAGATCTAGCTGGCAAATGGAGGAACGGCGAGAGATTTTTTTTCTCTCTTTCTTTCTCTCTTTTCTAATCAGTTTTTATGTGAAAAATAAAATATAAAAAAATAAATTGTATTTCATTTTCGGGCAAGTCCTTTTACTAATATACCTTGTA